>NC_091100.1:11512500-11752500 GCF_024713975.1 Paralichthys olivaceus | reverse complement strand
ATTTGACAAGTAACGCACACAATTTATTATCTATAAGTATGATGAGTGCAAAGCAATCATAAAAATATAAGGCTCTTACCATGTGATAGAGCACAATAGCACATTTATATGAACAAGAGAGTTTTTTTGTTTTTTTAATAAAGCCTCACATCATTCCCTCGTCACATAAATACCACAACCGCTGGGTTTTCCCTTTTCTTTCCACAAGCAAAAACAATGGCAAATAGACACAAAAGACAGCAGGGCAAAACAAAGACAGAAATGGAGCGAGAGAGAAACAGAGGGAAAGAGGTGAGGAGTTGAGGCAGTGGTTCTTTCCTCGATTGAAACCAGATGAGGAACAGAGGGTGATGAAAGATCTGGGAAAAAGCCCCATTAACCAATTAGCTCGCCCAAACAGTCGTGTCTCCACCTATCAGAGGGCTTCACCTGACGGCCTCATTTAAGGAAACAGCCGATTGGTTGATACATCAAAAACTTTAACAATTATTTTTTCAAACATACACACACACACACACACACTTGTGTGACACTCGTGTCTCCATGACATTAGAGGATATTCCCTAGAGACTTACTTTATTCTTAACCATTGCCTAACCCTAACCTTACCCTAATGCTAAAATAAGTCTTCAACTTAAAATTGAAATAAATTAAGTTAAGGTGACTTGCTTTAAAACATTGTGGGAAGACGAGCCCCCATAATGTGACAGATGTTTACAGTCATAATGTGACTGTAAACAGATGGGTCGGTCCACTACAATTGAGCAATACCTGGACCACACACACACACACACACACACACACACAGACTCAATAAAAATTGGCTTTCAGATTAAATTAACTGGTTTAGACTTTCTGCTGCAGTTTGTGTGTTCCCGCTTGAAGTGGGACATGACTGCTATAAGTGGATTGTGTGTGCGTGTGTGTGTGCGTGTGTGTGTGCGTGTGTGTGTGCGTGTGTGTGTGCACGTTTGTGTGTGTGTGTGTGTGTGTGTGTGTGTGTGTGTGTTTGCGTGTGTGTGTGTGTGTGTCGAGCCTCTGTGTAAAGCACTACTGTGTGATCTTGTCCTCCTCTCTTCTCTACACAAATTCAGACCACATGTTTCGCGAACAATGAATTCAAGACAAGAATTGGGAAAGCACCTTACAGTCCCTCCCGTCCTTCTCATCCCTCCCTCCTTGCCCTCTGTCGTCTCTCCCTTCTTTCATCCCCACTTCATATCCCACATCCACATCCACATTTCCACTGTTGTATCTTTCTGCAGCTCTTTTCTCATCTGTCAGATCTCATCTCTCGCTCTGGAGCCTTTATCCCAACCACAGCGTGAGGACAGGTTCAGCTCAGTGTGAAGTGGATGATGGGAAATTGAGTTCCCGCTGTGCATTTAAGATGTGACCTGTTGACCTGTTGCCTCAGTAAGACACAGTGAGAGGTGGAAAGGAAGTGCATGGTCGGTAAGGAATGTAAATGAAAGAAATCCCAATGTTTTATTTTTTTCTCTGTGTGCTTATGAGAAGGCGAGAGGCAGAAACAGTATGAAGGTGTCTCTTGGGAAGAAGCTGCAAGTAAAAAACATACAGTAAAGAAAGTTATGAAAGTGTGTGTGTGTGTGTGTGTGTGTGTAATGAGGGAGAGAAAGTGGGGGGGGAGGAAAAGAAATATCAATAAAAGTGGCGCTCTTACCTTTCTCACTGCTGTTGTCATGACACAAAGAACAACTGGCATCGCCATGACAACACACACACAAACATCAGGGTCTGGTGTCTATATGTGTGTGCGTGTGTGTGTGTGTGTGTGTGTGTAAGGGTGTGTCTCAGCAGAAAAAGTTCCCATCTAGTTATTTACATTCCTAATACAACCACACACACACACACACACACACACACACACACACACACACATTTTATACGTATACTGTACAGTGGCACAGTGAAGACATCACAAGCGTGAAATTAGAATGATTTTAAATTATATTTTCTCTTTGAGTGTGCATGTGTGTGTGTGTGCAGGGGGGAGATGCCTTGGCTGTGATCCTGGTTGCGTGTGATGGAGAATTCAACAAATTTCCAAACAAACACTCTGGAAACAATTAAGCGAAAGAAACATGGAGAGACAGAGGGATAAAGAGGGCAGAAAACGAGGGGGAAAGAAAGACAGAAAGAAAGAGACTGACAGAGCGAGATGAGGAGGAGAGAGACAAAAACAAACTTTGCTCGCAGGTTTTAAAGAAAACAATTACACTCTGCACGTATCAGGAGCAAATAACTTCCATGTCTCTCAGAGTAAAGACACACACACACACACACACACACACACACACACTCCATCGTCCATGAGTAATTAACGAAGACAGAGCGTGATGTCTATGACACGATATTCCCATATCACAGGAAATGATTATTCCCAGATCAGGCAGAGTGAGCGGAGCCATCAGTCTGAAGCTCTGGAGACACGTCAGCTCCAAGAGGCTGCAGACGCTCAGCTCTCCACCTGCTGCTGTTTCCACACAGCTCACGGCCACGAACAGAGACACGCAGACACAGAGAGGAATAATCTGCAACATCTACATTCCCATCTGAAAAATGTGCCTTACACCTGCGGCCTGGTTGTTCTTCGTCTGCAGCAATCTTATGAAGCGTGACATTGTTTTCTTTGTTCCAGTGCACCCCCCCCCCAAATGAACACGCATGCAAACAGCAATATTTCATCAAATAATCCCCATGACTTGATTTGTCTCGATTCCAAAACACACAAGTTAAGTTTATTATGGGTGTGATAAGCTTGAGGAGCCGTTTGAGAAAAACATATTGCATGCTGAGAATCAAGAGCAGCTGACAGATGAGACAACGTGAGCGGCAACACCTACTCAACCTCAAACTTCATCAACAGAAACACAGCAGTGCATCATTTATCTTGTTGCCAAATAAACATTTCTCTGACTACAACTTTGTGGGATGTTAACCATGGGAAAGTAATTTGTATGTGCTGTCCATGTTCCCACCCCCCAGCACCTGCACAGGGGGGTGACATCATGTCCATCAGCAGAGCTGTTGGTCCCGTCTAAACATTGGTGATGGATGCAGGAGCTAATCAGGACAGTGCTCACACGGCCATATTGTTAGAGCCCACATCAGCACAGACGCCACAAGCCAGAACCTGACAGGTGGTTTACCGCTACGGCTCTGTGTGACCTGAGCAGCTGCCTGTCTCTGAAACTGTTTCAGATCACGGCTGGAAATTCATTTTGCACGAAGAAGCTTATTGTTAAGAAAATACAGATTCTTTTTTAACTCTGCCGTGGAGGTTATGTTTTCACCTCTGTCTGATTATTTGTTGATTTGTATGTTTGTTTGTAAGTAAGATTACATAAAAACAGCTGAACGGATCTCCATGAAACTTTGGGATTTGGTGTGGATCAGGATCAGGGGGCTGGATCCCCCAGGAACCCCGGCTGTCTCAGCACCAGCTGCCTGTGCCAGTAATTCAAACAGTTGGGGACGACCGTGGCCTGGGCTGTCAGGAAACTCTACCTCAACATTTCTGGGGAGTTCAAAGGGTGTGTGCTGCTGCTGGAGTTGTCGGTCACAACTAGACAACATGGATAACTTAGCTTTAGCCAAATAATAGGTATGGGTGTGTGTTTCTATAATGTTTATGCATGTCTTAGCCCCTCCTTCCAGCACTGCGTTCTAAAGGTATTAATGTATTATGTAATATAATACTGAAGCTAAAACTTCATCCAAGTAATCAGACTCAATTTTAGATATTTTTTAACTCTTCATTTAAATGTGTCCCCCTCTGAATAAAAACAATAAAAAACCATGCATCACTGTTATCTCCATCCACGAGAAATCAGACAATAGACCAGTTATTCATCCATCCATCCTCTCACCCATCCACTTCTGCACTCATGGAGACAATAGGCAGTTGTGTTTATGGTTTCTGTGGGACTTTCTCCCAGGCCCTTTGTGCAGTGGACTCAGGAAGCCTGTTCACTCTAATAAAGTTAGAGGGCTTGTTGGAGTCTCACAGGACCCTGAACACACGGGGCGACAGTGGAGCAATGCTGACTTTCATTATCTCAAACTCCTATGACCTAATTATATCCAATCTAATCAGCACTCTGTCCTCTGCTGTGTGGTTTTCATTGCAGACATGTGGGAGGATGATTGACAGTGATGTTTTAAACATCCAAGAGTGTAGAAGTCTGACTCAGGAGAATTACCTAATTACACACCCATTGCTTGATTTGTACCTCGGAGATACTGTCACATATGGAAAGAATTTGAATTAAAAGTCTGTAAATGAAGATTTTCTTCCAAAAATCTGGTTTAATACAAACGTGTGCACTCACACACACATGCATCACTGTGGCAACAGATTAATCATTGACCCCAAACCTGAGGTCATGACAGAAGCTGTCCGCCCTTGTAAACAATAATTAGGTCTCATGGTTGCCATGGTGACAGCACATGTAATCAGGGGCAAAGGGAGTCATGTCATAGGCCGACTTTGTAATTGCTTTGTATGAATTGGCTGCATAATTGTAACTATGAAAACACTCCTCAGTGTCTTTGTTTTCTCGGATTCTGCCTGAGGGAGAAGATTGTTCAGTTGTGTGATTGGATCATTCACATGTAGGTGGTGGACATACAGCTGTCTGAAAAATCAAATAAAACATTTTTATTTTTTAAATTGAATCAAATATGTATTCAGTTTAACAGATACAATTAAGTTGAATTACATATTCATTAATTTAATGGTAAAATAATTCAAATTTAAATACTATTGATTTCTGATACCTGTTTCGAGGCAGTAATGGAGTATTGTTTGCACACCAACCCAGAGAGTCAGTGTTGTATATAAAGTATAAATCATCAGTTATATCTGGCCCATACATCAAGAAGAGGTTTTTTATCGGCTCATTGTGCAATCTATTAATTGTGTGATAATCATTTAAAGAGGTGGAAACAATTGGTCTTTTTGAACGTGATTTTCACTTTAACTGTAACCCAAGTTTTTAGTGTTTATAATAAGGCTTCAACAGCCTTGAAGTGAGTGCTTAGCAGAGCTGCTCCTTGTATATGTTAAATATGGGATCTTCATTTGAAAAGCACTAGTCAATTTAATTTATTTAATCTAAAGTTAAGATTATTACACTTGTTTAGATTTAGGTTTAAAACACTGTGTGACACACACACTGCTGTTTGTCTCCATTCCCTCTTCTCCTTTAGATCTTTTCTCTAATCTTCTCACTCGCTTTCACATATTTCTGCCTGTATTTGAGACACGGAGCATCCAGCAGAGTTGGGTGGAGTAAGAACGGCGTTCCTGGAAGATAAATGATCAGGAATGTAAAATTACTCTGTGCAAGGAAGAGGAATTTCACTGTGTCCTCGATCTCAGTATTAATGGGTCTGAGACATATAACCTTCGCATGCAACTCTCTGAGCAGGAGGGGTGGATGGTGAGATGAGGTTTAAGGAAGATAAAGCGATGTGCATGAAAGAGTAAAGTGAATAAAGGGAGATCATCCACGGCAGGTCTTTGTGGGGAACCTGCAGGTGCTCAGAGGTCTGCTAGTAGATGTAATCCTTGAATCTGCTCCGAGGGACCATTTATTACAGCATTTAAGAAAAAAAAAAATATTCAAGTTAAATATCTGTGAAACAGCTGAACAGACAAAGTCAATTCACATGAAGCTTTCACGTTAAGGTTAACTTTGGTAAACCTAAATCCAACTGTCCTGACAGTGTTGAGAAATGAAATGTTTTCTCATTGCCAAGAAACAAAGCTGATTTTTGAACTTTTTAACAGTTCACATTAATATTTAAAAGCTTATCTTCTTTTCATTTTCCTTTGCTGCCAAATTCTTTTCTTTGCACAAACTGTGACAAATGTGATATTAACAACTGGTATGTCTGTCATTTTTAACTGAATGCTCATGCACATTGTCAAAGACTGTATATGAAGATGGACTCAACTGCATCTCCACTGCCTACAACTATCCAAGAATGAAACTAAAATTTCCCGTTGACTTTGTGCATTTGAAACCAGAGTCTGCGCAGTAGCGATCAGGGAAGGGGCGTTCAAGTAAGTTATAAAAACCAAAATTCCCAGAAACTTGAACACTTCGTCATACATCAGTGTGTTAAGAACAATCTGAAGTGTCTGAAACCATCTTTGAGAAAAATGTATTTGACGTTTACTTTGACTTTTGGCCCATTTTTCCATTAACGCTACAGCTTCACTTTTTATCACTTTTTACCATCTTTCTACAGTTTTCACTCAATACACAAAACAAACATGGACACTCACTGTCATGGAAAAACTCTTTCACTCACTGAGCAGTATGTACATATATACATTGTGGACCATGATACTCAGATGGGTGAATCCCAGGTAGTGGGGGTGAGACTCATGTGGACTCATGCTTGCACTTTAAGAATTTTATCAAGCAGAAAGATTAATGCACGTATCCCACAAACTTGGACTCAAACTCACACAAGTGTTTTCCTTCAAATTATTATCGCTAATCAGGACATCACAAAAAATGTCCAGAGCAGAGATGTTTTTGCTCAGATTTAATAGAAGGGGAAAGTCCTGAAAAGGGAATGAAACGCTGAGTTCAGGACACTTTTACAGATGTGAAACACCTTCGACTTTGCTGTATTTATTCTGACAAACATCTGCTCAGGGGAACAAAAGGCATTCAAACCTACACACACAAAATCACACACACACACACACACAGAGCACAGTGACAAGGAGAGTGGGTGAGTGGGGGTTAGAGAAACACAGAGAAATGAAAAGTGTCTTTGAAAGTAAACAAAGGCAGAATGATCAGGACCAGATTGGTGCAGATCAAACAGTAGTGTTGAAGTAGGAGGAGAGAGGCCTCAGATGGAGACATCAAACAGAACTAATGTAAACCACATATCAGACTGACATCACACACTCACACACACACACACACACACACAATCACACACACACACACACACACACACACACACAGATACGCACATACATGCACATAGAGCATAAAAGTGTGAACATACATGTAAAATAGACATTGAATCCCAGTCACACTCACAGACAGGTCCTGTCTCGTGTTCCTGCACTTTCAGACAAAATTAATACTTAATAGAACAAACCCAGGCACACACGTCCTCTCTCTCACACACACAGACCCACTCACAGACATCAAGAGCCAAGTGCTCAACAAATAGTTTTACAAGACTGAATATTGTTTGATTTTTCTTTCCAGAAAATAAGAATTATGAAAGCAAGAACCAAAATGTATCAGCGGGGGATGAGGCCAAAACACAAAGCAAAACCAAATGAACCCTGAGGAGATATTTGATCAGGAGTTTACTCATCAGGGTTAAATTACACGTGGATTAGGCGATAGATACTGCTGGAGAGGGGATGGCGTGTTATTAAACGTTGAGGGAGCCACGGTCATTGCGTGATTTTTCTCTGCGTGACTGTGACCTGTCATGTCAGTTAGATGATAGAAAGGTGTTGAAGGAGAATGCACAGCACTGATGAGACTGTCTCTATTGACTCCGTCTCTATGTGAGTGGGGGTGTGTGTTATACTACGGCAACCTACGTCACCGTGGTGTGGGGCGTCCACAGTGAATCAGCAGTACGGTAATCAGTCTTCTCCAAAACAAAGGAGAGAGCCGAGTCTGAGAGAGCGAGGTTACAAACAGGTCAGAGACAGAACGGGTCGATGGCAGAAAGACAGGGAATATTTAAGCAGACGTTAGCAGTCAGCCAGCACACTTTATCCACACAGGCAAATCCTGAGAAGTTCTGAGCAAGTTTCCACAGCTTTTTCCATTACCTCTGATGTGCTGCGTCCAAGAAAAGAGCTTCCAATCAGGCGCTGGAGTGGTTCATTTCACATCAAGAAAATCACACCCCTTTTTCTCAGTGTCATAACTCAGTCTAACCTAAAAGTGCACACATCATACCATCTATGTATTCTGGGTGAGGTGGGCGTGCACATCCAGCTTTTCATAAAGACATTGTTGGATGCAGTCTGAGGTTGTAATCGCAGCTCGTGTCCAAGTGAAAATATAACCTTTTTCAGACATGAACTCATTAAAGCTGCCACTAGGGGACTGGGAGGAGAAACTCCCGAGATTGTCCGGAGCCTCTGACTCAGACATTTGCGTTCTCACATACAAATACTTCGGATAATTTCAGGAGAATATGACATTGACTGTCGTTAGCATAGTCGTCGCATACTCAGGGAGTAAAAACCAAAGAGAAACAAAAAACATTCAAAAACACCCAAATTAATCAGAAAATTGTATCAAGGTTTTTCTCTGAGATGGAAAAACAGCTCAGTGTATGTGTCAGCTCATAAAAATAGCACCAGCAGTGTTTATTCAAATCAGACTTGTTCCCAAAGCAAAAAAAAATAAATCACAGAATTATCAGAGAAATATTCTGGTCAGAGCGTGTGCCGGTTTGCCAAGGAAGGTCGTTAACCTCTGCAGTTGAGCCAGAGTGAGCGATAACCCTTATGCTCATTTTTCTCAGGCCGCTGGTCCCTCCTTCTTTTCTATAGCTCTATTCATTAAAGCAAACAGCCGATTGAACATTGGCCTAATTCATTTGCTAAACAACAAAGGGGCGTGGTGTGTGTGTGGGACTTTGTGCTTGATTAATACCCCAACAGGGAACTTTATTTGTGTTCATATATATCTTAGGGGGGAGATCTCTGTAATTGTGGTCCATGACCTAACGGCATTAGTGTGTGTGTGTGTGTGTGTGTGTGTGTGCAATGCTGACTTTGTCACTGCCTCTGCTCTGTGCAAAGGTCAATAAGACAGCGAGGAGGCACAAGGAGCAATGATCAAGGTTAGAATAATAGCTGTTTTCGCAGCGCTGTAAATCTCATGTAAGGCCCATTCCTCGAGCAAGACTTGTTTACTAATTCGTTAAAGTTTATGGAGATTAAACTCATCCTATTAATGTTGCACTGTGAGACTTTACCCTTGACTTTCCTCCTGCTGCAGCAGCGAGGTTCAGTGTCACCATGCAAATGATCATTTCCAGCTAACGGAGAATGGAGGCCTGGCTGGAATCGAATACATTCACATGACCCCCTTACAGAAGAAAACAATCAGCATTAACCTGTGCGACCAGTGTGGAACGCAATAGGATAATCAATCACAAGCATAGTTGACCCTGTTGTCTTTGTTAACAACTGTTTACATGTTTATGACGAAAAGCTATTATTCAAGCAATTCCCGTGTCCATGGGGACGTGCTTGCCTTCCTGTTTACACAGGTACACGCCCAGTGTTTGTGAGTGGTCACCTGATATGCATTTTCAGTCGTGTTAGTTTGGACAGGGATTAAAACTGATGGAGAGCCAAAGTGCTTGTGTGGACTGAGATCGTATTAGTTTGAAAAACATAAACACATTAGTATGGATGTAGCCTTAATATTCAGAGAACAACTTCCAATAAAATATTTACAGTCAAACTTGCACAAAAAATAAATAAGTGGAAGAAGTCTTTCAATTTGTAAACTTAAATTTGGCACATGCACAGCAAACACAAACACACACACACACACACACACATGCATGCACCACCTTTACTGGGTTATTTTACAAGGATTACTCTGGCGATTACATGGGGAGCTTTTATTGGCTGTTCCCACATTCCAGCCTCTCCGTCTCACTTTTTTCTAAAATCTCTTGTTCCGTCTTTTCTGCTTTCTCATTCTCGTTCTTTCTTCCTTTTATAACCGCTTGTTTTTATCTACTTTCTCTCTCCAGATGGAGAAATTCATCTGAGAGGAGGATATGGGACTGCAGCTCCGCTATATTAACATTTCAATCACGCGTTTAGCTCGGTGAAAGAAAATAAACTCAAGTGGGTTCGTGCCTTTTGCTCCCCCTAAACTGTAAGCCACTGCATCTCCCTCCCTCTCTCCCTCTTTTTCCGACTGTTCCAAACACATAAGAGCCGGTTCAATAAGTGAATGATAATCCCTGTAGAAGCAGGGAGCAGTCCGCTGGAGGGCCTTTGTAGTTTGGAGGGCAGATTAGCATGGTGGCCGCCGAGAGAACAGAGTCCTTTGTCTCACTAAAGGCCCGGGATTAGATATGGGGACTGGCCTATGAACTTTTGGGAATTTTGTGTGTGTGTGTTTGTGTGTGTGTGTGTGTATGTGTGGCTGAGATATCCACTTACAAGAACCACAAACACAATCTCAGGGGTACACGTGACTATTTAATTTTTAGATAAAAGATCATGGTTTGGGTAAAAATTATTACTTTGTGAAGGTCATGGAATACAGTGGAACAGTTTGAGTCTGCAAGTTGTGTCTTTTTTGATTGATGACTGTCGATCAAATGCCAATTTGCCTCAGATTAGTTAGACATTCGCAATTCACTTGTCAATTACTGAAAAATTGGGCTTAAAATCCTGTTGTGTGAATGAAGCTAGTGGAGCAAAGATACTGTAAATTCAAGAGCACCTGTTAAAGATATAATTTAGTCATACAAGCGCTGGGATAAAGTGTTCAGAACTGATGATGTGTTGACTTTTGTTTGTGTTATTTTGCATTAAACCGTGAAATCAGACCTGCTGCTTCACCTGCTGCTTCACCTGCTCGCTGAAAAGCTGTGTTGATGCATTTCCTGTCTAAGGGCTGAGAAAACACACTCCTGAGAGAGACATGAGGACTGATGAGGAGAGGCAGAGTCCGAGGGGAGAAAAAGAAAGATATACATAGGGAATAATATCCAGTAAAGTTCCAGTGAATCAAAGTATTAGTGCGTTCAAATAAATAAAGACAGTAGGGATGGGATCACACACACACACACACACACACACACACACACACACACACACGTTCCATTCCACCGTCTGTATCAACAAACATGGACCCAGATTTAGAACCACAGAAAAATGCTAGCAATGAAACGATGTTATGAGAACAACCACGGCCGCCAAGTAACTTACTGCCCGTCTCTAACGTTGTGTGTGTGCGTGAGCAGGGGAATGCACACTCATGCACCCTTTTCTCAGACATTAATGTAAATGCAAAGTCACTGTTTAGCCTCAAACTGTGAGAAATAAGTCGACCACAAACAGCGGGCCCCGTGTATATTTCCTCACCGCTCACATTCACTGACCACTGAATTATTTGAAGACACCCTTGGGAGAAGCCCATTAAAAATGAAATGACCATGCAGGGTTCAAGTGCAACTTTATTTTAGTGGAGATGCAATTTGAGGTGCACATGGACTGTGGAAAAAGTCATTATCTTTACATTCAGTTTGGTTTTTGCCGTCGTTGGGAGAACAGCCCACTCCCTGCCTCCAATCTGCTGTTATTCGTATTACCATTGAATTTATGAATCTGAAATGCAATTTTCCTGCGGTTTTAAGGCTATTGGCACCTTCTACCACTTGGACAGTCACACAGGGTGGAAAAAGTATGCATGGGAGTGTGTGAGAGAGAGAGGGTGTGTGTGCACACGCACATGTACTGAGGTACACAGGGGTATCGTTATACAAAGCTATCATCTGCTGCCACTGTAACACATACACACATGCACACACACACACACACACACACACACACACACACACACACTCAAGAGCAGCTGCCTTTACAATAAAGTCAGGAAACGTGTAACGATTATTCTGAGAGGCGAAAGGTATTATTTTCAAGGAGGTAAGGCAGCAAACTGTGATACGGTTTGATTTAAGGGGAAAACAACTTTATAATTACTTTAGATTAACAGCCTTGGCAAAAGCCTTAAAAGCCTCCCAGCACGAACAATG
Organism: Paralichthys olivaceus; assembly: GCF_024713975.1. NCBI lineage: Eukaryota > Metazoa > Chordata > Actinopteri > Pleuronectiformes > Paralichthyidae > Paralichthys > Paralichthys olivaceus. The sequence continues at coordinate 11,740,674 of NC_091100.1, read as the reverse complement.
TTTATTTTCACTGTGTTGCCTGCACAGGAATAAATTTCTAAAATTGCACATTGGTTATTATTTCTGCCTGAACCGCAAACTCAAAAACTGCATTCTTTTGACAGTCGATAATTTCAGAGTTTTATTTATTTGAACTTAATGCCGTCGTGTTATAACTTTTGTTGTCTCATTACATTAAAAGTGAAATCAAACTGACTGGTGAAAGCAGCAAAAAATAAAGAAAATGTGACATAAGTTTCAGTGAGTGACAGAAAATCATGTGGTTAAAACTTGAACGAACAGGGACTGAACCAAGAAGAGTTATTTTCCTAGCAGGTGCATTCATGTAGCTTATATACTGTGAATTACCCAAACAGGCTGCCTTTTACTTAAGGCTTACTCATATATTATATTAAATAAGGTAGATGAGGTCACTCATATATTTGTCTGTTAAATATAAACAAACCTCCAGCACATTGAAGGCTCACTTATAAACATTTTATCTCTTATTTGCTTATTAATGAGATACAGACATGTTGGTAGAGATATTTTATTACCTTTGAATAAACTAGCTGTTTCATTCTGTTTCAGTCTTTGTGCTGAACTAACAATCTGCTGGGTGTAGCAGACGTGGTTTTAAGCTTCTCATTTAACGCCCAGCAAGAAAGTGAAAAAGCTTATTTTCCGAAATGTTGAATATATCTTGTATACCACAAATCTGTCTTTAAATATGAGCAACAAAATGCAGTGTGAATGGAGTTTTAGTCATGTATTTACATTTGAGAAGCATTTTAATGTTGCTGGTGAGATGTTGAGATGAAGCAGAATCACATTTTAATTGGGTACCACAAGTGTGGTACTGTTGTTTACACTCCAGCACTGAACATGCAGTAGTACATTTACTGTAGATCAGTTCAATTACAGATAACTTCTTGGTTGAACTGTGGCTTTGGGAAATCTATATTACCTTAAGAAATTTGGTAAATGTCTTGGGAATTACAAGTACATAGTAATTTATCTCTTCAGTGCTGTTTCCCTTCAAATGATTGATGAAGCAGGCTAATTTGTCCTCTTAACCACATTATTCAAGTGGTCAGGTGCTCTCTGGATCAAAACATACATGCCAAAGTCATAAAGTCAAAAAGAAAAAAGACAGAACACAGACTTTGACATGACCCAAACGTTTCCCCCTCGAACTTTAGGAGGGCTGAACTTCTGTTGCCTCAAAGGTTTCTTTGTCCCATAAAATACGTCTTTATTGTTCTAAGTTCTACATTTACACGTCTGCACCCGTTTGTCAGGGAGTGAAGAGTTGCCCTTAGAAGGGCAGAAAGGATGTGACACTCTGGGTTTTTGGGCAAAATTGTGGGAACAGCGTCACTTAGGAATGTTGGAGCTGCACAGCAAAGTAGCTCTACTGTACACACACGCAGTGATCCCATTCCTGCATCGCCTAAAATATCTCCAGTCACATCTCTGAGAGCTGGAGACATAATTTTCCAGGTGCGGGAAGAGAGTCCCGGCAAAACAGGGAATAATGAATAGAAAATGGAAAATAAACCACAATCATTTTAAACATTATTATCAGGTCCGTTGACTTTCTGTAACCCAGAGGAGCATGTAGACGAGCTTTGATCCAGACTGTGAAGGTATGTCTTACTGGATAAGCATCACACAGAGCGCTCTCATGTCTGTCTACAGTTTATACAGAGAGGACCACTGATGTTGTCACAGATGGTCCTCAGACCCACAAGAGGTGACTCAGTGTGTATTGGAAGGCATGTGTGGCTCATATTTTTGTCTATCTACCACTCATACAGTTTTCTACACCAGTGTCCTCAGGTGTGTGTGTTCTCATGTGTGTGAGCGTGGCAGCAGGCATACGTTTTTCTGAAACCTCCCCTAAAGAGGCTTTGTGCTAATTATTCATCCGTGCATTTCTTTGCGACAGATAAAACACTACTGGGTCTTCGTTTTCCACCACGCAGCACAAGCCTGAGATGTTAATCAGGAAACAAGACAGGGATCAACATGGTGTGTGACCTGGAGTGTTCTGCTGTGTTTACACTGAGTTTCTTATTACAGACCAGGGGAGGAGGTAGCGAAAAGTCTTCATCACATTAATAAAATCCTCGTCATATTCCTGCAGGAAATGGGGTGATGGGGAAAACAGATCCACAGAGGAGAGGAAAGAGGGGCAGAGCAAGTTGCATTAATAGAATCTGAGTTGAACTAAAAAATAGATTGGTTGTAATCTGGTGTTTGTTGGCAAAAATCAAAAGAAGAGACAGGTCCCCAGTATAGAACCTTGAGGAACTCCTTGACAAACTTTTGCATGCAGGAAAACTCATAGTTAACTGTTTATGTACTAACGTTACTATGATGTATTCTAAATCCTGATAGAAAATAAATATAGGTGAATAGTTGGTTGAAACATCTGGGTGTATAGGTTGACAAAGGGTTAATTACTGTAACCCTAAAAGCCTACAGTGTGTTGCCTGTTAATACAGATGAATTCATCAGCTCAAACCAGGTCGTTAATTAGGTGTGATTAAACATAAAACATAATTGAACAGTCAGACTATAGGGGCGATGACACAAGTCGATGGTTTAGATGAAGAGAATTTAAATCAGGGACTACAGTTCATTCTAAGGCTGCTGTACTTGAGAATGCATCTGTGCCAGAATGATTTTTTTTCTTCTGATGGTAAGAAAATATATTGAGACAGATGAGAGATTAATCACCCAGCCTGGTTTATTCTCAACTTGTCTATGTTCTCCCACTGGGCTCAAACAAATATATTTATAAACAGATACATCAAGTCTTCGCAAAGTCTCTCCAAGTCCGATCCTCCTTTTTTCTAACAGCCGACAAAACAGGAAAACACTGCTGCTGACCTCAAGATGCCTCGAGGAGGAGCTGAGTGAGTGTGTGGGCATGTAACCTCACAGCAGGCCCCGTCATTTCTCACTGTAATGTCACGCCCACAGCAAGGTGATGCAGTGCACACATACACATTCCAGGGTTCTCTCTCACACACACACACACACACACACACACACACACACACACACAGACACACAGTGACCAGTCAATAGGACCTGCCAACACCAGTCAACTTCAGCACACGTCCTGAGGCAGCTCCAGATGTGAAAGACAGAAATGCGTGTTGGTCAGAACATTACAGCTATTCAAACTAGAGCTACTGTACCTGCGGGGCAGGGTGGTGGTGGCCCATGTGGAGGTGGATGATGGATGCTGAACTACCTCACCTCTGTCTCAGGACTCACCAGTGTCAGGTGTGTCGGGGTGCTCCCTGTTTTCTATTGCATCCAGACCGATTCACAGTTAAGCCTCTGAATTTCAGATGCAGCATTTTGACTTGTCATTTCTAGCAGTTTTAGTTTTGCAGTGTTGTGTTCAAGTGCAACATTTAACTTTATATGTAAAGTAGCATTTTATTTGTAAGCTGGGCTCAAAAATAAATCCTCAAGGTCAGCTTTATATATCACATTTCACATTTAGTAATAAGAAGTAAATACAAAACAGATTTTATTTATATCGCACTTTTCAACCACTTTTCATGGCAGGGTTGCCATGGGGAAGATTTTCAGGTTAAGGTATGATTAATTAAACAACATTACATTTAACCAAGAAAGGAGAAAGTCAAATCTAAAGAATTTAATTACATGAGATCGCTCACATTGCACACTGCACATTATAACTGTTGTGGAACAGCTGCAAAGGCATTGTTGATTAAATGTTGAACATGCTGGTTTTAGTCAATATGAGTTAAAAGACATCAACCCAAATTGAATTAATTATAAAGACAGGAGGAGTTTGGATAGAAGGCATCTGCTCCTCTTTCTAACATGCTGCAGGGTGGAACTTCTACTCCTGTGGCTGCTGAGATGAAATTCAACTCAAAGTTCTGCAGTGACAGCTGCTCACCTTATTTGGCAGAGTCCTGTGAGATGTTTAATGCAGCTCGTGGGTCGTTGGATTGAAGAATATTGACGGGACATGAATCTCCCGGCTGCAGTTGCAGCGTAGATCAGCGCTGTGTCAGGATCCTTGTGATGGTTGGTTGAGATGCTGAGTTATGTGGAGAAGTGCTCCCCTGCAGGCAGCACTTTATGGGGTCACCTACTGTGCAGTAGTACTCGGCATACCTGGACGCACACTTACGCGCATGATGTGTCTAACCTGGAGGCTTTTGGGGCTCCGTCACTGATGCAAACCAGATGATTAACAGGCTAATTATCATGCTCTTTCTCCCCACTGACACACACACATGCACACACACACACACACACACACACACACACACACACACACACTCTCCATAATCCTTTATTTGACCTGCCTCCTCTCTCTCTCTGTTCGATTCACTTTCTCGTTCTTTTTCCTTTTTTTCACCCAGTCAGCTCTTCTACACATAATACACACTAACACATCATCATCAACAGTGGACGAACAACAAAGTGACAACCACCATTTCTAGTCATTATGACGAAAATAATCCATAATCTGGAACTTTTGTGCCCATCCTGTGGAGGTCACAGATCAAAATTCTATAGATTACCTCAGGGATTGATAGGGGGCACGGTGGTGAACTGTAGCCTCACAGCAAGAAGGTTCCAGATTCAAATCCTGGTTCGGAATGGGTCTCTCCGCGTGGAGATGCATGTTCTTCCCCTGTTTTTCAGGTTTTCTTAGGGTACTCTAGCGTCCTCCCACAGTCCAAAGACAGTTTGGGGTGAGGTTAATTGTAGACTCTGAATTGTCCATAGGTGGGAGTGTGTCTTGTGTCTATTTACCCTACAATATGCTAATGACCTGTCCAGGCTGTACCCAACCCTGGGATTGGTTCTGGCTCCCCCTGCGACCTCCAAGAGCAAAAGCAATATTGGAAAATGGAAAGACGGACTATTCAAGAGTCATCTAACACTCCCAAACACTGGGTCAGACACCGATTACACTTCAAATTTTTACTTTGGGTGTTTGACTTCTTAAATACAGAACTTGCAAGCTCTCCTTTCATTAGGTAAAGACAGTTTTACTCCTTATCTGAAGGATTTGTCTTTTTCCTGTCCAATGGAAGTCTTTGGTAGATCATGGCAGACAAGAGGAAATGTGCTGAACTAAGAAAGGACATTTCAGGAGTATTGAGGTTGTGGGTTTCATCTTCAGGCAACTTGTTGTACATTGAAGTCCAGCACGAAGAAGAACAGCCATGGGAATTAGAGTGAATGTTGGTGGAGGTCAAATGACTGTTTTGTATCTCCAAGGTCTTGGGTTCGATATCTGTGGTGCAGTAAACTTTGAATCCCAGTATTTAAAGGAAAGTGTCGGAAACTCAAATGTCTTTTTCCAAACATAACATTCAAATGACCTGAGACATGAGGGTCAGGTGACTGAATACCTCATGGTTGTTGTTTATGACATTGTATTTGCTGAGTCTCTGCACCAGCACTGCTGATGCAGACAACTGCATTCGCTCTGATCTGTTTCTCCACACTGCAGGTCCGCTCTGGGCTGAAGTCAAAATAAGTGTAAAAATGACAAGTAGAGGACTTCCAGGATGTTACTCCAAAGTCCAAAGTTGTTGAGGGGGGGGTTAGGGTGGTGAGGTTGTCCACTGTTGGATAGGTATGCAAGCTGTCACACACTCCTCCACACCACCCTTTTCTCCTAATCCTTACTTACATTCCTCAGTTTAGAAAATAGAGCAAATAATCTCATTTCAAATCAGAGTAGCCCGCTTTAAAATCTGTGGCAGCAGCGGATCATTAGATTCACATTTCTGGAGTAATGTGCAGAAACCCTGCTAACCATAAGCATGTTACAGGAATCACGACTGATGACTATTGGCAAGAGCAGCCACGGCTGGATGACAGTGCTTCACAGTGACATGGAAAAAAAACACCAGAGGGTTTTTTCTTTTTTCTTCCACACAACTGCTGTCAACTAAACTCAGAGACAGACGGAGAAAATGATGTGAAAAAGAGAGAAAAAGGGGAGAAAGTTTGAGACTGGGTCAAAGCTGTGTACCCTTGTCACATGGCATTAGTGTACCAGTTCCCCCGCTGTAGCCTTGTCGCAGCTAACAGCTCGTCTGACACAAAAACAATGCAAAGGCATGCACGACGCACACACTGCTTCTTCGACCTCGGGTGACGGAGAACACTTCAAAAAAAGAAAGTCAACACATCACAAACAAATGTGTCGCAGGTTTGTCGGTTCACTGTGTCAGAATCCTCCTCCACACTTTAGCTGGTTCACAGAACGATAATGAAACATATTTCCTTTGCTCCGCTGCAGCAAATCATCTGTGCACGTTAAACACATTCACAGACTTTCAGACTCTGCATGTGTATTGTTGTGCAATACAAAGTGCTGTGAGATTTTTGTGATTTGGACACGTGATACTTTCAGTGTTAATAAACTTTGAATAAACACTCAATCGGTGCAAACGCGCTGTTGATTGTTGCCCCCTGCTGTGGTGTGTGTTCTCTGATGGAGGTAATAGCTTCTCCCCAGTGCACGTCTGTGTGTCCCTCCGGACTGTTTGTGAATGAAAGTCATCCTGACAATCATCATTCTATTCACACACACACACACACACTCACACATACACACTCATTTAAAAGCAAGTGTATATTTTCAGCTCCAAATCACTCAATCCTGAGACAGATACACTCTGACAGATGACACATGTGTGTGTGTGTGTGTGTGTGTGTGTGTAATAGACCTGTGGCTACTTTGATTGTGCTAAGTGGTATTTTGTAAGTGTTAATTGACGCACAATGGTCCACATTACTGTAACATCTGACACAGTTCACCATCCGAACTGAAATGAGCCACATGTCCTCTTCATCATCCTTTTTTATTTTTTTTATTTTTCCTCACCATTATTTATTGTTTCAGTTTAGCCGATCGCAGAATAGCTCTGATATACTGTATTTCTCTGCTCAAATAAAATAGTCCTTTGAACATTGTTGCCTGTTAATCAAGACAACCACTGTCACTTAAATCTCTGTTTAAAGCTCTGACAAGAACTGAGTTGAATTACACAGCAGTTATTATAGCGCTGACAGAAAGTTGGCTCCTCCACATTAACCCCACACAGCCCTCATCTGTCTGTGAAGAAAGGTTTGTTTGACATTACAACATTGTTCGTGTTCGCAAAATTTTAATCGACTCAAGTGAATGTTTTCAATAAGTGTCATTCTGCACCTGAGGCATGAACCGAAAACCAACAAAAATTAAGACATGGTTCTTTTTAGAGTTCGACATTTTGTCCTTATTGGATCGTGACAACAGAGCTGTTTTCAGACAGAAAGTTGGGTCAGGAAATTTTCCTGAGTTTGCCTTTCACATATGAAGAAAGCAGCAGGAGATTTTCCGAATCAGACACGTTCTCAACAACAGGAGGTGGTGTCTGGGTAGAGCATGCAGGCGGCAGGACATAGTTAATTTATTACACCCTGGAAATGATGTGTTTGCAGCACATTGACACTGGCGTCCGTTCTTGTCACCAAAAGCTCTCAAATCTTGTCATGTTTCCAAGTAAACATCTTTCTTACTGTATTCATTTAATCCTGAGATACTTGTATTCTTTTTTTCAGTTTTGCATCTGCTGTGTGTTGGAAACATCATCCACTGGCCCACTCTCTCAAGGTGAATCTTCTGGAGAATCTCCAGTTTTGTTCACTTAGACACTCTGGGTGTTTTACTAGGGTGCTGGCAGGAAAAATCCCAGAAATTACCTGGAGCAACTGACTCAGACAGGAGAACGTTCAGTGCGTGTCTGAAAACAGTTTTTGAGACTGTGGATCCTAGGAAAATAAGAAACAGTCATTTGAGCATTATGCGTCACCAATTGGTTACGATACACTGACAAAACTATAGTAATTATTAGAGGAGGAAAGGAAGAAGGAAGGGAAGATTTCTGGGTGGATGATTAAAAAGAAAACATCAGACTTCAAGTAGGGAGGCAGATTTTTGTTTCCTTTTTCCAGCCAACAAAATATATTGTTTTTCCTTCAAGCGTTCCTGACTGTAACACATGTTTATTATCACATACATGATGACAAAGCCACCCTAACCTTAATCAAAGAGTCATTTTGACGGAAACCACAATGTTTTCCTGAGCTTAAAGTAATTGTATTAACCAAAAACATGATTTGTCAAAAACCTCACATTTTTTGTTTTAGACTAGACCCAACCAAACATTATCCAAAGATGATCGAATCAGCAAAGAGATTTATCCTTTAACAATGTTTGTAGAAGTCACATTATATCATCCTGCTGTAATATATATTTGTTCGCAGCGGCAGTTACAAACTGTACTTTTTGTAATTTAGATGAGTTACTGTCCTTTCCCTCACCTTGACTTCTGTTGTTGGAGCCTAACCACATGCAGGATGTCAGGATGCAAGCCTCAGTGTCTGGTACCAAAACCCACTGACATGTGTGAGACATGTAAATCAAACCAGATGACAAGTGTAGGCCTCAAATACAGGTGAGTTATTCCCACCATCACGCACTCTGCAACCACGATAACTCTGACAAATCATGCACACTGACAGGAGAACACACACACACACTCTCAACTGTGGACCAAAGCTTCCCTAAAATGCACATTAAAATGAAACTTAAAACATGATTAAACATGGTGCATTTAAGAAAGCAGAGTAGGGTTTCCTTCCCGGTGGACTGCAGCCAAACCAAACGTTGGCTGAGGCCGCATAACGTGTTGCACATCTCTTAGTAAAATCGACGCTGACATTTAGGGTTAATACCGCTTGTCACTGTGATTTCTGCAAATGCGGCTTCACTGCTGAGTGCTCCAGCAGCTGTTTGTGCACACGTGTATGCGCATGGGTGTGTTAGATTGTGCCCGCACCGTGGACTGAAGATGTCATTACAACTGAATCCAGGCATATTGTCCACACCTAGAGAAAGCCTTCCAGAGGTCGTGTGTGCACAGACATCCAGAATGTAAGAGAAAACACCCGCTACCCACCCAGTGACCCCTACACCACACCCCTTCACCCCCACCCATCCAGTCCCAGCCCCACAGGCCAGGTCTGAGGGTGTGAGAGCGAACAGATGAGTCACCGCAGGCACGAGGGAGGAGAATGGAGGGTGCCATGAGGAAGGTCTGGAGACCATTCAGGATTCAGCCCTCACACAAACACGCACTCACAAATACAAACACTGACCCGCAGCCACCGTGTGTTGCATGACAACAGGCCACCTGGCAAACACACACACCCTCGCCCAGGTCAGTGGTCAACTCGGTGACGGCAGACATCTGGGGTTTGGGCTGGCTGGATGACGACAGCCAGTGAGACACTTTATACAACTTCTGCCAGGACAAAGTGTGTGTGTGTGTGTGTATGAGAGAGATGATTGCATGGCTTCATTCATTATTAGACCAACTATAAGTGAAGCCAAAACATTGCATCCATAATTAACAGCATGAAGAATGTACGTTGTGAATCTCCTCTTCTCTCCTGGTGATTTGTCTGACTGCTCGCTGGCTGGGGGTGGCGGGAGTCTCCCGTCGCTCATGACTCACTGATGAGCCTGTTTTCAACGAGCTGTTCGCCAACAGTTGGAAAATAAGAGCAGGGGTATTCCAGAGTTACGGTTGCACCATGGAGTGATAATTGCGACTTGGCTCGCGCAGACACTTAATAAACAAATGAAACTTTATTTAGCTGAGGAAGTGATATCAGAATACTTGTTTGATGGCTCATAGAGTTTTCTATTTTGGAGGGTGTGTGTGTGTGTGTGTCTGTGTGTGTTTGTGTGTGTGTGTGTGTATCTGTGTGTGTGCGTGTCTTCTACACACTTGTTTCCTACATCCTAAAACCTTTTACGCAGCCACAGGGCTGACTCAATGGACAAATAAACTAACTCTGTCTCGAAGATATTATGTTCATATTGTTTGCCAGTTACAATTATATGGGAAATGTATTTGCAACCTGGATTATGTTTACTGGCAACTTGTTTGTTTTTTTTATCCAGTGAATGAGGTGCTACGTTTTTGCGGCTAACATTACGCAGGCAGGGTTGACGTGGATGGTCGGCTTTGGCTTTACCAGACATGGGGGTTTGCATCGTGACTCCTGAGTGTGGTTTAGGGAAGATGAACTTCAGTTAAGGTTATTAAAGGGATAGTAAGTCCTCCAGATTAAACAAATACAACAACAAAATACAATTTGTAATTCTGAAGAAGATTTGATGCCCACTACCAGCAGAACAAGATCATTCATCTGCGCGATCCAAAAACTATTACGAACTAAAATGGCCCAATCTCTTTAAAATTACTTGATCCTGATATCTGTTTGGATCTGTACCAAATTTCACACAATCATAAATATCAGTCCTCTAAACATGTCAGATTTTTTTCATAAAGTTACATGAATCATTTTCTGAGAAATCAAGGAAATCTTTCATCATCAATCCATCATACCCCTTGAATCCACCCCTGATCCAATCCCACATCCTTCCGCCAAATTCTGTGGTGATCCATGGAGATGTTTTCGAGCAATCTTGCCTAAAAACAAACAGGGACAAGGGTAATCACAGTTGAAAATATACATTCATTTCATGACACTAAAAAAGATCATTGTTGGATAACAATGGCCACTGGAGAGTTTTCCAATATGAACATGGATGTTGCTGCAAAAGTGGATCCTGTCAAGTTTCTTGTGAGGACAGTCTAGAATGTTTTGGTTTCAGTTAAGTGATGGTAAAGTAAACACATCGTCCCTTATGTCTGGAGACAATTTTGACTTTTTCCAAAAACATAAACATAACCATTAAAAAACATGCTTTAGTTCCTGCAAGCTGATATTATCTTATACGACTGCATATTGTGCATGGAAACAGATTGGGAGATACATCAAATTATATAAATTTAAAGAATGCAATCTGAGCAGCATTGCATTTTTTCTCGTTTGCAGATCAGTAGTATATCAACATAATTTATAGGAGCTCTGGCTGCATAAAGACATCGCCCCACACCCAACCCCACCCCTCATCACCATCAAAAACTCACAGACTATGTCTCCCTTTGATCGAGCTGACATTTTAACTGAGAGTGTGAACTGTGTGTGGCTGGAGACAGAGGGCTTGCCGTGGCGGGCGGCGGCGGTGTTGTTGTTATTTGGTTTGAGGTTGATGTTCACCTCGGTGATCTGCACTTGATTAACTAGATGCAGACCTGCAGCCACAGAAATACAGCACAATATCCCAGTGTCGAGCAGCTGTGGGCATGGAGCCACATACTGAGAATGCACTGTACGTACACACACATGCCTCAGTCTGCCAAAATAAGAGCAAGACACACACTGAAGCAGATGAAAATATGTACACACACACACAAAGAACACCCAACTCGTTCAGAGGCATCAGCCTGGAATGAGAAAATAGTGGCCGAACGCAAACACACACTTTTCTGATATAATTTAATTGCTCTTGCTCTTAAGGGTGTGTGACGTTATCAGAAAACAAACACGGCACCAAAGTTCATGGACTCATGTCACACATCACACACAAATACACAGACGCACACATCAGCCATGACACATGACATGGTGGGACTGAAATACAACAGACAAGGTATTCGTTAAATGTTCCTTTAAGGCTGCATTCCTTATTTAACAGAGTTTTATTGCACATATTGTCTCTGTTATGGCTTAGCTTTTGGCAGACGTTGTGGGTCCATGAATTTGTGTGTGTGTGTGTGTGAGTGTGTGTGTGTGTCAATCTGGTCATTGTAACACTCTAACAGCTGGCTCATTATGTGAGTTTATCCACACACATGTGAAAACCCCATCAGGCTCGACCACATCAATTCGTCTAAAGAATATTATCTAATTTCATTCAGTCCATTTCGAGGTTTCTCTTGTGTGTATGTTTAAGAGTGTGAGTGAGTGAGTGTGTGTTTCTGTTCCTGCTGGTTTCTTCTCTTTTTGACGCAGCCAATAAGTCAATGTGTGTCTGTTTCCACACAGAGTCAAGTCTAAAAATAAAGAAGGTTTTTCTAAGATTGGCAATAAGACAATGACAAAGGAAGGACAGTAAATGTCAGTGGTAAAAATAACAAGGCTAATCTTTTTCACAAAAGCACTGGAGCCTTTCAGCAAGAAGGTTCCCGGTTTTGAATCCCAGCTTGGCCGGGGTCTTTCTCTGTGGAGTTTGCATGTTCTCCCTGTGGTTTAGTGAGGTTTTGTCCAGCTACTCATGATTCCTCCCACAGTCCAAAGACGTGCATATTGGGATTACGAATGGTTGTTTGTCTCTGTATGTTGGTCCTGCAAATACGCTGGCAACCCGCCCAGGTTGGACCCAAACTCTCGCCCAATGTCAATTGGGATTACCTCCAGCTCCCCCTGCTACCTTCAAAGGATAAGCAGTATACATGATGGATGGATGGATTTTGCAAGTAGTAAAAATATCGTACTGTTTGCTTGACCTGTGTGTAACACCTGTAACCTGTGAAAGAGGTCATGTTTCCCAGATCCTGGGGTTAGTATCTTAAACATCAATCTTCTTTGAAATATCTTGGGGTTAATTTGCTCCGAAACTACTTCAGAATTATGTTTTGTCATCAGTGGAACTGTTCTCCATGATACTGTCACTTTTGTGGTTTGTACATTGTGTATATATATACACACACAATCCCCCCCCCCCCCCCGTTTCGTGTTCTCAGCAGGATATTGCAAAGCCTATTAAGGGGCCTGTAAACACACAGGACAAAGCAGAACTGAATAAAGTTACCCTGAGAAAATGAGCACCAATAAAAAAGCAAACCAGCCACAACTATTAGCCCGGGATAACATTGCTGTAACATGTTCCATGGAAATGCTGGCACCAAACCAGCTGGTGATAGCGACATGGCCAATTAGATTCATAATATCACTAACAGCAAGTTAACTTATGTCATCATGTCCACAGTAGTCAGCAATGAAAACATTTATGTAACAGTATCTACCCATCAAGTAATTTTGACATGAAGGAGAAGAAAAGCCAGTTCTGAGCCAGTCAGCAGCTCGGAGGAATCTCCATGTCAGAAAAGCCAGAAAAATATTGACTCAGGTCTTATCTCTGTCTTTGCCGGAGACCTTTTCAACCAAAGAACATGGCTTCTTTGATGGAGGAAGGCCTGGAAGGTCACTGTCACCTGAACATTCTGTTCTGCACTCTGCCACTACTTTGTACTATACTTTCCACTACTTTCTACTTTCCATTACCTCCATCTCAGTCTGTCATCGCTGAGCGCTGCAGAGAAGTGTGCAATGTAAAACAAATCATGTCAGTGGAACATCTCCCCATTTCTGTAACATGAAAAAGATGTTGTGAGTAGTCAACATGCTGACATAAGCACTTTGTAACGTTTGTAAAGTTTTCATCCAGGGTGGCCAAAAAATAACATCTCTCTGAGGATTGAATGGAAGAGCCACACATCTCTTTTTTTCAGTGTCAGTTCTAAATCTCTCTGTTTGGAATGAGCTATATTTTTTTCTGTGGTGATGCAGACCAACTATGGGACTCAATCTGCAGAACCCTGAGGCTGCGCCACTGGAGAATCAGTTGTCACTATTGTTGTGAATGCACTGATATCATCAGGGAGCTGGAAGTCAGAGTTGGGGGTGTTATGATCACGTCAATGTTTATTCCTCTTCATTGGAATGACCTTGGTTTTAGGGCCCCAGAAATTCTTTTTGAGACACATTTGACCAACTTTAAAAAAACAAACATTCACAACCTTTTCACGTCCATTGGTCCATCAAATAGGTTCCACAAATTAACTATCAGTAAAATTAAAAATGGGTTGATGCCGATAAGATGAACAGTTCTGGAGATATGTGAACCACATACAGACAGACAGAGATTTCAGGAATTATTCAATAGATTTATCTATTTTGACAGTTCGAACCAGACAAAAGTTGGTTTGGGTTCTTTTTTATAACTTTAATGATCATGAGCTTGGTTCTCAAAAATAATAACAATAAAAAAAACAATATGACAGAGGATGTGACAAAGTGTCGTACTGTGTTCTCCAAATGTAATAAAGGTTACGACTGCTTCATTAACAACAACATCTGAATGTTAACACTGTTGTTAATGGTGAGTCTCATTACGCGCTGCCTGCACTGTCCTCTCTGCTCACACTCATCCTCAGTGCTTCTTCATTTTGATGATAGAAATAGAAATAGCACATAAAGTAAGCTGGTGGAAATGCCACAGGCGACAGCTTATGACAAAGCTGAGACTACATGAAGCTATTAGCGAACTTGCCAAATAGTCATTAGCGAGCGGCAAAGTTTTCGCTAAGTACGACCAGACAGAAGTAATCTCGCTGTGGCCGTTAAACTGTTTCTTTTTCCCATAGCCTGTCAAAAGTGTTCCTGGAAAGTGAGAGAAAAGTAAAACCTGCATTGATTTCTGTAGTGTCTGGTCAAATAAAAATAAAACCGAGGGAGAAACAATTTGCCCACTGTAGTAGATGTAAGTGTGTGTGTGTGTGTGTGTGTGTTTGTGTGTGTGTGTGTGTGTGTGTGAAAAAGACTTATTGGTGCCACATGTATGAATATCGGCCGGCGGTTTTGTCACCAAGCGTGTGAAGCATCACATTGTGGCGACACATCTCTGTGACAGCTCCCAGCACAAACGCCGCAGCTGGACTTTGACAGTGATAACTACTGACAAGGAGAGGGAGAGGAGAAAGGCAGGAAAGGGTAGGACACTTGTAGATAGCCGCTGTAACGCTGACTTCATAGCTTCACGCGATGCTTTGAGCAGGACTCTCTGACAATGCAACTGCACAGAAGAAGGGGAAACTCCATGAATCTAAAAATCTGCTCGCTGCGTGGTTCAAAATCTGATTCAGAACACACACTGCCATTCAAAGGCAGTAAATATGGATTCATTTAACCTTTGCCCCAGTTTTATGTGCGTGTGCTCAATTTTAGGTTCTGTTTATGTGCATATGAGCAACTGTGACCTTTTTCTCTGATGTTGCAAACAGCCGAGCTTGTCTCCTGTGTCTCATCCGTGAAGTCCTGTAAAAATCCATTTACTGTCCTAATAAAGAGCTCCACGTTGTGCTCACCTTTAAGGGCAAATTCATTTAAAACATACACACAATTTGGTGACAGTAAGATTGAGCACGGTATCAGCCACATCACAGGCTCCAGAGAAGGTCTCTCTATCCAGGTTATGAAGCAGGAGAGACTCATTGTTCATCTTTACAGCTGTCAGTTAGCAGACAAGGCCCAATGCATGCGTCAGCCTTTTCTTTAATAGGCAACACAGCCTCTCTATACAGCCATTGATTTACGCCCTCCATCCTCGCTATAGCTCCACTCTCACCCAGAGGTTTGATCAGCACAAGTTAGATCAAATTTACCCCGGGTGTGCGTGTGTGTAATGAAAAATGAAGGCGAATAGAGATTAGGAACACAGAGGACCACTGTGTTGTGCGTTGCTGTGTGTGATCGCTCACCTACACCTCAGTGCATTCGTGGTTCTTTATCCGTTTGGCGTGCAGCAGTAAATTGAGCAGCTGTATTGTATCCTGTGAAGAAAAGAGGCCCATTTGTATAAATTTGGCTTGTGGAGGGGATTGGCTCTTGAATGCGCCCCTCGCGTAGCAGATTTGATTACACGGATATCTGTTGCCCTGCCTCAGCAGATAAAACAGGCCTCCATCAATAGAAGAAGTCAACATGCCCCCACAACACTTCAAACAAAACTTCATGTATTAGCACACAAGTCAGTGGTGAAAGAGCGTTAATGCAGAAAACCTGTTTATGTGTCTTGGATGTATCTGGGTTTATGTGCTTCTGTTGATTAGGTTTAAGTGTTTGAGAAAGACTTTTCTCTCAGCTCTTCAATTCAAGACTGTTTTGGTCTCTTGAGGATTTAAAGGTCACAGGAGAACATTCATTCTTTCTGTGTTGATGTATAACTCTAGTATTTATTCCTTTTTTAATCTTAGCTTATTTATTTAATTTGTTCTGCTGAGTTTTTGATGAAGTCTTATCTCTGACAAATCTTTTTAGTTGTTTATCGGTGATGTTTCTACAACCCTTTGTTCCCTCTACCAAAGACGTTATATTGTCGTCTGTGCTTGTTTATCTGTTTGTTAATAGGCTTTGGACACAATTTCTGGGTAGGGTATGCAGGGTTTCCTCTTGGTCTTGAATGTTCTACAAAAAACTCGATTAGATATAATGTACTAGGCTTCAAATTCATTTAGGTAGGTCTTATTTATGTTTACACTATTTCCAAGGTGCTTTAAAGTCCATTAGTTTGGTGTCATGTATAGTTCTCTCTCAACAGTACAGATATACAAAACAACAAATAAACGTGAAACTGACAACTGATTGGCTACAAACACCCTGGTATGAATTTATCTCAGTACAGTCGGCTTGGATGGATGGATGGATGGGTGGATGGAATAGTTTGACTTATAATGGAGTGAACAGTAGTCGAGTGGTTTAATTCCTAGTTTACACACTGGCCAGCTGTCAAATTTCTCCAGAGGTTTCTCTCCTGTGTTTTTCCTCTATGTTTTCTTAGTAAATGAAAATAGTAAAAACTTTACTTTCTCAGTCTCCCATCTTGTTTCTCATTTTCCTCTTAAAAATACTAACTACTGCTCAACCACTCGTCCCTGGATATCCCTTCATCGATCACTCTTTCCTTCAGGTCCAGTTGTTCCAGACCCAGTTTTCTATCTGTGGTTGAAATGTAATGCCTGTCAGGGGAGAATGCTCGTTGGCTGAACACTGGGCCCCTACACACACACACACACACACACACACACACGTACACACTAGCAGATATCTATTTAAGCCATACAATATAGTACACAAGCAGGATTAAGTACACACACAGGCTACACACCCCACCTGCAACCTCTTCAAAATAAACCTCCCACAGTTCTCCCATTCCTCTCCCAAACCACAAGGCCCCCAAGTCCCAAAAACCTCTTGTTCTTTAAGCTCCAACCATCGTCTTCTACTTCACTTTTTTGACGTGTAGTTTTTCTGGATGCTAATACAACCTGACATTCATCCATAAGCAGAAGATATATTGTACAGTGACTAATATGGAGGAAAATATCTCTAAATATGTAATGCTTACATTTTCACATCGGCAACTCAGTTGTCAGAAACATGTGGAAGATGAAACAGTATGTATAACATAGAACACTTATCTACATTTTCATATCAAAAATATAAATATTTAACTCATCATTTAACTCATCAGCTGAGGGCATCGTGGTTTTAAGGCAGATGATGTGTGTTTATGTGCATCTGTTCAAATGTTTTTATCTTCAAACAAGATAGAGAAGCTCTGTTGACACAGATGTGTTCAGGCTGCACACAGTTATATGGTGCATATATTATTAGTTTTTCGCTGTAAATATTCTTACCATTTCTTAATAAAATTATTAATGATCCTTTAATTATTATTTGTTTTGATACCACATTTTCTATCCATAAACAAGGAACCATTTGGTGCACTGTGACCTTTTTAAATTAAAACTGTACTTTGTGACCTGTGTCCTACCTGCACCCCCCCTTCCACGTCCCATTCTTCTTAATCGACTGCGATTGCAGCCATATTTCTTATTGGCCTAATTACCACAGAGGAAGGTCGGGTTGAATGCACAACTGCAATATTAAACTGCAGTACTCGGAGCTGTAACTAATTAAGTGCTAACTAAATGTGCAAACTGTGTAGGTGAGAAGTGCAGCTTTCACTGCATGAAGAGATAAAACACAGTCTGGATGCCAAAGGCTACGTTTATGTGGAGCCTCGTGTTATGTGTTTCTGTAACAGATCATGATCTTCTATTTCTTCTTTGTTTAGTTTATTGGTGGGTGGCAAAACTACATTACATTAACCATCGTCAGGGTGAATTACAGCCACCTACCATTTAAATCATGATGTTTAACTTAAATATTTATATAAAAACATGAAAACAAACATAGAAGATCACAGGCACGTGTTACATTTTATTACATAGCATATGTGCCTTTGATCTAATTGGACATGAAAGCTAAATGATAATGAGGGATTAGAGAATTCTACAATGTAACAGTGAGAGGTATATAAACACACGTAAAGCTTCATCATTTCAGTCACCTTAAACTATTGTGAGGTGCATCTTGTGAAAAATGTGTGTATGTTACAATTTGAGCTTGGTGGGAGTAAAAGGTTGAGAATAGACATCTTTATGTGTCATTAGCAGTTTTATCTTCATATATATATTACTTAGTATACAGTGTGGGCTCATTTTCAACTCTGTACAATAAATATGTACATATAGTCATAGGAGTAGTATTAGTGATAGAAGTAAACAATATGTCTGTAATGTATCTTTTATTGAAGCTGCAGTTTAAATGAATGAGTTTGATGAAGTGTCTAAATTCCTTCTTTTGTATTCTCCTGACAGTTGTGAGAAATCAACAGGAGAATTATTCTGTCACCATGCTTCAAAACAGGGTGTTAGAAATCTTAATAGGAGAACTGATCATCTCCCCCACAACAAATTACCGGGTAGAGAAGTACCTGGGCAGTGGCTCCTATGGACTCGTAGTCCGATGCAGGGATGTGAGCACCAATGAAACGGTGGCTTTAAAAATGATTAAAAGCACACACTTTGAGTATGTGGACGAAGAGGAGGCCATCCTTCAAACCATGAAGGAGCTCCACTCAGACAGGTTCAATATTGTCAGACTGAATGACTCCTTTGCCTACAAGGGACATTACTGCCTCGTGTTTGAGAACCTGGATATAGATCTGAAAAATTTTATGCAGATCAGCCTGGATCAACATCTTCAGCTGAAAGAGATCCGTCCCATTCTGCAGCAGGTTTTTTGAAGTTCTTACACTTACTGCTTTGTCGGGTGAAGGGTGAACTTTGAAATGTGTTTGTTTCAGTTTTTGTCAAAATCCCATTTGTAACTTACATCATTTAGTAACATCTAATTAGGGTGTTTGCACCATGTTAAGTTAAATAATGTCCTAAAAGACTAGAGATGGTGACTTGTGGTGGATGCATGGACTCCTTCAGTTCTTCCCATCATTACATTTAATGTGTACAATCACTAGTGCTGTGTATGTTGGTCTATCTCCAAACTTGTATTTTGTTTACCTGCTCCTGCAGTCAACTATACGAGTTTGGAATATCTGACTATGTTTCTGTTTTTGCTGTCATCAATGAACTTGTGTTTTTGTAGATAAAATGAACTCTGTAGCTCATGATTATTATTGTGTTTTTCATGATTTCAGCTGGCTACATCCTTGGAATTCCTAAAAAGTGCAGGGATCGTTCATGCAGATTTGAAGCCACAAAACATTATGCTGGTGGATCACGTCAGGCAGCCGCTGAAAGTAAAAGTTATTGATTTTGGCTTAGCCAGCAACAATCCTGAGGAGCACATAGGTGACATCCTCCAGTCCTTGTGGTACAGGTAAGTAACTGACAGCAAATCTGTATACCTGGGACAGCTGTGTTTGCTGTAATAAATTTAATTGAATATGTTTGTGTTTTTCTTCTTCTCCAAAGGTCTCCTGAGATTCTACAGAGAGCTCCTTTCAACGAGGCCATTGACGTATGGTCTTTAGGCTGCATTGCTGCCGAGCTGTTTATGGGCAGACCCCTGTTCCGTGCCTGTGATGAGGCTGATTTGGTCAGTATCACACGTACTGCACTGAAAACACTAATGCTCATTTCTGTTGTGATTTTATCTGTATTTCTAAATCCCCCACTTGATTAGATTAGTGAGTGAGTTTCCAGTAGAAGTTGACTGATTTCTGTTATTTTATTAATGAGACAAGACACTTTATCCATATTCCTCAGTAATAGAAGTGCACCTGATCAACAATGATGAGCTGCAAACTAACTCTCACAACATTGTGTTTTCTCCACAGATGAGGCAAATCTTTTTTGCAACTGGAAAGCCGCTGCATGAAGACTTCGATCTATACTGGTTCTGGCCAAAATACTGGATGGAAACTAGGTTTATGGTAAGAAATGTGTTTACCATCACTAAGCTGTGTTTATAGCTCACTAATTATGCTGTCTTTCCTTAAGTTTGTGTTTCTTTCCCCTCTGCCATCCACTCCCTTTGGAGAAAACTATTCATTTCAGTTAATAGTTTAAATTCTCGTTTGTGATTAACAGCCACAATGAACCGCACAACATATCTTTAACAAACAATGTTTTTTCTCTCATCTTGTTAAAGATGATTCCTCGGCTCTGGGGAGACGACGACCAAGTTGAAGTATGGGACCTGGAGTGCTTCGTCGACCTACTGAAAGAGATGCTGACGATGAATCAGTTTGAGAGAATTACCGCCAGACAAATTCTCCAGCATCCGTTCATCACGATGAGCCACTTTGAGGGTCCTTTCAAAAACAGCTCCTAGTAAGTGTGTGCTTAGATGGTCTGTGTACGCCTGTGCTGATAGACATAGGTAAAACATATATGAGATTTAAGGAGATTAAGGTGTTTGGCTCAGCAGTTTGATTTGTCTTCCAGTGTGAAATTGTGTAAGGATCTGATGGCCATCTGCCAGGATCAGAGTTCTGGAGAACACAGAGACCAGATGATCCTACGAACTCCCCTGAACAAGGACTCCTCCAGCAGCGCTACCGATGAGGGCAGCCATGCTGGGATGAGAGATGAGAAGAGTTCCCCTTCTCCTCTCCAGACCTCCACCATCACTTGCAAAAATTAATCAAAATTAATGCAGAGTGTGGCAACAGGTGGGTGTTTGAAATATCTCCCTGTCTTGATCATTTTTATATTAGAGAAGAATAGTTTAACATTTTGGTAAATATTCTTGTTTTTCAAGAGTTCAATGGGAAGAATGATGCAGCCAAGTGCATTTCACAATGTGCATTTAAAAAAATGTTTTTTCAAATTTTCTTATCCACATTACAGACCAGATGAGTCTCAAGCCAAGATAAGAAGAAGGGAACAACTGGCAGCCATTCGAAAAGGCACAAGTGGTGAAACAGGCCCAATAAAATCCCAAAGGAAGAAAAAGAGGGATGATCCCACAGCCAATGTCAACCCCTCAAAAAAGAGGAGAAACATGAGCCTCACAAAAAATCTGACGAACCGTGTCAGAGGTAACGACAAATCAGAAGCTTAAGAAACCTGCCCAGGGAAGAGGAGGGCGGCCAGGAAACCATTTTAACAGGTGACACACTAAAGACTGGAGTGAGAAGACAGAACTTTCATGACCTCAATTTGTATTTTATCTGCTTTTAATTAATGTATGTATTTTTGAAATGTGCCCTGACTTTTTCCAGACAGTTTGCTTGTGAATTAAAAACATATGAAGGAAATCATTTCTCTGAGGATTGTGATTAAACTTAGAACCTGTTGTAGTTATAAAGGGAGCATGAAGCTCTTTAGAGGCCAGCAGAAACATTTACCTTCGTGTTTGGTTCCTTTTTATCTCCACTATGGTGAAAACATGCTAATGTGGGGAATATATGAGCATTAGCTGCGTTTCTTGCTGCGTTGAGCTATCGACCACCGTACAGTACTATATAATCAACTTGGACAGCTTCTCCAACGTATCCATCGACTGTTTCAAGTATATCTATTGTTAAATCTGGGAGGGGCAGTGTCAGCCCAAGACAGATTGAGATTGATGCTGCCCACTTCTTGTTCCGGGCCCGTCTGCAAAAATATGTGTGTGTGTGTGTGTTTGTGTGTGATAACCTTGGCTCCATAGTTCCATTATTTACACTTGTTGATTGTCACACTTATTACACCATAACGACAACAAAATCCTTTATAATGGCCCTGCACACTGCTCATATTAGTAAATATCTACCATACACACTGATATGATATGCCTCTGTGTGTGTGTGTTTGTGTGTGTGTGTGTGTACACTGTATTTGTTGGGGGGGGGGGGTAACTGTTCCGTGTTCCTGTCTGCTTTAGTACTGTTCTTAAGTATGAGATATATAACCTCGGTGAAAGGCTCCAAACCATCGGACACACACACACACAGTATCAGCTATATGTCTTCATTGTAGATGAGGTTCGTGTGTGTGTGTGTGTGTGTGTTCGTGTGTGTTTGTGTGTTCGTGTACACTGTATTTGGGAGAGAGCTCTTGCTGATGATGGGGAGATGAGATTTTGCAATGGTTTTAAATTCCCAGTTTAAAATGACATCTTATTTATGGCCACATAACTATGGTGACATGATTGGAATGGATTAGGGTGAATATGTGTATGTCTGCATGTGCATGTATCATGAGTGTGTGTGTGTGTGTGTGTGTGCATGTGCTGTGTGTGTAGCCCTGATTGCTTTTGGTAGCATTATTAACCTCACCGGTCAGCAGCAGTAAATTAAATGTCAAACATCATATCAGTTTGGAGGAAGATATTCTTTCGTTCTGTCCACCACACATACACACTCAGTCTCTACTTGACAGCAGAAATTAGCACTCCTCGTGGAGAGGACACATGAGCAGCAATACACTGATAAGACACTCTGAATAGCAATGAAATGACAATTCCGACATAATCCCAGTCTCCTGCTCCATAGATTGATATGTAAATGAAGGTAAATGAATCTCATCCCAGAGACCTAACCCCACCAGGCTGGTCCACACCGGGCCGTCAATCAGCAGCCTCATCGGCAGCAGCACAAGAGCGATAGCAGTAAAGCATACCTTAATGGTCCTATCAATCCCATCATACCCCGCATATGTATCCCTGTGGATTAGGCCTGAAACCTGCATCTATCATTATTGTGCTCTGATACTGCCATTAGAGTTTCTTTTCCCCCCTTTGCGGCTTTCCTCGCTATCCTCTCGCCTGAGGAAAGAATGTGAAATGGCTTTCCATTCGGCGGAGAAAGGAAAACAGGATTTTTCTCACAGGGTGTGGAGCTGGAAGACAGCGCTTTCACTAAGCAGCACTGAGGGTTGTGTTCTGACCACAGCCCGGACTATCGTAAGAAGAGATCTTGTTGAAACAGTTTGTGGCAAATTAGGGAAGAATTAGACTTCATATGGTGACTGATTTTGAGGAAATGTTTGATTAGGTATAGTTCTTCTTAAAAACACACACAGACATTGATTATTATTAATAATAATCACTTTATTTGTATAACACTTTTCAATTCAAGTAATATAGTGCTTTACAAAAAACACTGACTCACATTGATTTCCTGGAGACTTAATGTAACCGAACCATAATTACTAATTGCCTAATTCTAACCTTAAACTTAACCTAAACTTATCCTTAACATAACCTAAACATATCATTAACCTTAACCTACCTCTATAATGTAATGATATATATTGTGGGGACTTGCTTTTTGTCCCCATAAGGAAGTATATATATATATATATATATATATATATATATATATATATATGGTCTTATCACACATCTGGCACAAGAGCTACATGAAAAATGTCTCTGCTGTTTGGAAAGATCTAAATTTGCCATCACCATTGCTGAGAGTAGAAAACCCAGACTGAGGCCACATTCAGATGTCAAGTCATAGGGCTTAAAGTGCAGCCTCCTCTTTTATTTCAGTGAGAGCTGTGCAGAGGAGCAGCAAGATCAAGATGCAGGAGCCTAGAACAACCAAGGTGTGAGCTGCAAAGCTTGTTGTATAAATGTGCAAACTTGTACTTACTAAAATGGTTTAACTAAGCTTTACATTTTAAAAAAAGTTTGGGGAAGTTTCAGCTTTTTCTAAAAGGAACCAAAGAAAATTAAAACATACGTGACAAAAACAACAGCATAAATGGTCAATTAGACAAGAAGGACAGCAGCCTGAAACTTTTAGAAGCATGCACCTTGGTCTGCTGACCCACATGCTGGCCCCTGCATGTATGATCCCTGAGATACTTTTGGTGAACTGGAGGCTTGGAATCAGGCCACAGAGAGCATGAAATAGGCTTTTATCATAATCACGGCCTCCGGTCTTTTGTGGTAGCCACTGAAGAAAATCCCCACCCTGCATCCAACTTGGTGTCCTGCCTCCGGATCCTCCACGAGCTCCTTTGTAGTTTGGGTAACAGAACAGAAAAAGTGTAGCAATCATGTAACAATCACGTGGAACGACGAAGGCCCCATATCCATTTGCAGGATTGAAATGGAGCTGCCAGGCTCCTATCAACGTCTCAACGCTGAGACGTGAAGCAGAATGAAACACAGTTAAAGAGGAACTGAAAGAACAGGTTCTGTTTCATCTGGAATCATCTTAGCTGGTAGATTACTAACAGGTGTTTACACAGGGCTTCAACACACACACACAACCCTTCTCCTACCGTGCTACCTTCTTCTCAAGTGTGTAATATGTGTGTGTGACGTGTGTGTTCCTGTATTTCTGAATGTGAAATCAGATTAAACTTGAGGAGAGTAGTGTGGGGTGGGGGGGCTGCAAGTGCTCTGTTACGCTCGCTTTACTTCAAGGTATGTGTGTGTGTGTGTATGTGAACCTGTTTATGTTACCTCTGAAGGACCTTCTCCAGCATAAACACTAACCATATCAGGACCAGTGGACCTTATGGGGACCAAAGCCCCAAATGTAATTTCTGAGCTCCTGGTCAAAGTTAGGGGTGTGGTTAAGATATGTCAGGAATTGGTCAAGGTTGCGTTTAGGGATACATTTGTGGTTAGGCTGTCCACAATGAATGGAAGTCGATGCAAAGTTCTAATTAGGATAGCTTTGCAAACGTGTTAGTTTGTCTGTGTGTGTATGTGTGTGGGTCCATGGGGGGTGGAGTGGGGGCTGGAATTACGGTTCTTGATTCTCAGGTATTTAACCTGAGGCTGTTCTTGCACAGGTTTCACTATGTATATGTGTGCATCTGCATGCGTGTGTGTGTGTGTAATAATAGCTGCACAAACGTGTGTGTGTGTGCGTGCTTCTGTAAACTAAAAGCCCACCTGCTGATGGCCGTGATAAGGAGCCTCTGGGGCTCTGTCTCGTATTACATCCATAACATCCACAGGTTGGACAGAAAATTACGAGAACACGACCACAACACGATCAGAACGCTGAACAACTGTAATTACATGTTCGTATCAAGTTGTCAGGTGATTTATGTGAACAAATTCCTTCTTCTCCGGGGGACTGTGAGGTTTATTGTTAAATGAGAAAATCATTTTATAAGACTGAAGTGTCTGGGAAACATTTCTGCACTTCCATGTGGGTCGAACAAAGCAAATACTGTCTTTGAGTGCTAGTTTGAGATACAGCAGCAGTGACAGCAGAGAAAACAATATCAAAGTAGAGGTTGGTCATTTGCCCGGATCCCTACAGCGCGGCTCGGCTCACCAGTTGAGGCGGTCATTTTTTTAAGAATGCTTGGAAAAGTTGAGCAACAATTTGAGGCCTAATTAACTGTTATAAAACATGCTCATATTTGCATGACTTGTGGGCATTTTCACGCTTTCTGAAATGGAAACACAAAACTGAACTGTAACCACAAATTAACTGGAGAAGAAGACAAAAGGGGACGGCAACACAATACAATGTGATGTCATGTTACTAGTGTTTATTGTGCCTCTCTTTGTGCACGGGGGGGGTTGTGTGATTTTTATCCAAACCACAAGAAAACAAATGTTAAACGTTTGAAAGCTTAAGTGTTTGCCAAAATCAAACATGTTGAATCTTGGTTTTATTTTAAGAGGTTTGGAGAAATCCACTACTCAGACAAATGCTCTTTAAAGACATACTACAAATTCAAATAGGTTTTTTGGGTTCAAAACAAAATTTCATGACTTGACATATTTAAAGCTGGTTTTAATATCACGTTTATTATTACATTTATGAAAAATCTACATTTATGGGTTGAACATGGCTCATAATAAGTGTTTTAAACTATATTGGACTTTGCAGAGCCACTGTTTACATAGAGTCAACCGTTTCTCTACATCATGATATTGTTATATATGAAAAAGTTAGGTCGGAAGTGGGATTCTGGAAAGTGTTGAAACTAGACCTCTAAACCACCACATTGTCGACCGTTCAGAGACATCCCCCATCCTCTCCTGGCCCTCCATGTCCCCAGCCCCAATTGTCTCAAACACACTTTTGCGACGGAGGCCTGACGGCCAATCACTGCATTCTAAGGAAATGTTAACAGTGTTATAACAGATAACGTCTTTAAATATTGTATATATAACTGTAAATGGTAGAAAACAGTAAACTAACATCATTTACATTTAATTTACCTTTGCAGTGAGCTTGTGTGTGTGTGTGTGTGAGATCCAGTCCCCACAGGTGCACGTGTGTTAACTGGCTCTATTGTCACAACTTCAACAGGATGCGTCCGTCAATACGGAGGAAATTACCACTTGAAGAATGAGAGGAATCTGTGTTTCCTTACAAAAAAGAGGGCAAGGCAGACAGACAGACAAAGATAGACATGACTTCTCCTTCATATTTTCAGCTCTGTCATTTCGATGAGTTGACATTTTTATTTCCAGACGTTGAATCTGTGTCTGTAGAAAGCCCAAATTGTGACATTGTGAAAACATTTCCCAGACATCCAGCTTGTATTTGAGGATCGCGTTACAGGAAATTTCCCCTCACACAGAAAGTGAGGTTATGACACACAAGAGATCGGTGCCAGTCCAGAACCATAATTTGAACACACCCCTTCTCCAGCCATGCACAACCCCGTTACATTTTTTCCATTGGAAAATATGAAAATGACAGATGTGTGATAAATCTGACCATATCATTGTTTTTGTTTACTCAAATGTATGTTGAGGACACAGGAGAAGAAATAATGTGTGACTTACAAAATTAAGACAGCTCCAAATGATAATGATCATAATGGTCATATAAAGTATTATTATTATTATTAGTGATCTGATTATATGTGTTCTGCAGATATGTTGTAACTCAATATAAAACTGAAAAACATGTAGCTTCAGGCGGGAACATAATGTTATCCTGCTAATATGATTGGAAATAAAATTCAAACATGTTAAAGTTCAAATGGACAAGTGCGAGTGGAAAGTTGAATCACTTAAATAAAAACATATTTTCCGGCCATGCAGCCACCCTGTCTCCCAGACACTGTTTATATACCACTAATAAACAACGTGAAGGGAATGTAATCCCGTCCCAATTATGATTTTTATTATGATAAGGAAATGTTGTCAATGAACATGCTGTATCTGCCAAGTTGCAAAATGTTCAGAGCGTTTCTGCAAAACAATCATTATGTACAGAATTTCACTCCCTTTCCCAACCATGTCTGGTTATGGAACACAGCATCTTCTCATGGCAGGTAAGCCTGATGTATGGTTTAGTACGATTCTGTTCAGGCTCTTGGTTAAGGTTACAGAGAGACTGTGGTATTGGTTTTTGCTTGGTTTTCATATTTAGAGCACTTCTGCTGCCTGAACGTCACCACACAGGACACAGCTGGTGTTCACCCAACTGACGGAAAAGGTCCAGGAACCAAGAAATGATTGGAAAAGTAATGAGGTTTGAATAATGAGGTTGTCTGGGTAGAGCTCGGTTCAGTAATGCTGAGCCCAAAAGACTTGACATGCTTGTTGGTAAAACCTATAATGTCAACATTTTAAATATTTTCCTTGAGCAAAACGTTTCTTCAAAATCTCCAGCTTCCTCCCACAGTCCAAAGACATGTTGCTCAAGTTAAACGCGTTTTCAGGTGTGTTAGTATGTTTGGAGATTACTTTAAACTATTTAGATAAAATGCACATCTGAATAGGATGGAGATCAATCCCTTGCTCCTGGTGCATGTATTTCATGTATTACTCCAATTTCACTAGTTTGAGTGTATTGCTGTCATTAAAATATTTTTTCTAAAATAATTGATAAATCTTTCAACATTATTTCTAT
This sequence comes from Paralichthys olivaceus, assembly GCF_024713975.1. Lineage (NCBI taxonomy): Eukaryota > Metazoa > Chordata > Actinopteri > Pleuronectiformes > Paralichthyidae > Paralichthys > Paralichthys olivaceus. The sequence goes on along the minus strand of NC_091100.1, from coordinate 11,712,776 downwards.
TTTATTATAGTATACGCGTGCTATGCTGTTTCTTCCTTTTCCTGGTCTCGGGTCTTTGTGTGGTGACAACTTTACTTTCTTCTGTTTTCTGTACAGATTTCAGACAGATAATAAATGTTTCAGTAGAACAAGGTAGAAACATACTGAATTTAATTACGTCTGCAGTCACACACTCTGCCACTCTCAAACGCACAAACATAAAGCAGTGCCATTCCTATAAAACCTGCTGTCTGAGTCAGCCTGAGAGACAGAGAGTTTATAACTAGTGTCTAGTCCATCCTTTCTCAAGAGACGTCATAAAGATACATGCGACAAGAGCTGCTGCGATTCTTCTATCTTTATGAGGACCTGTATTGGATCTTCAGGGTGTGAACGGTTTTGAGAAATGTGGACATTGTCCTTCATCATGTCCTCACTTCTTTAAATGTCAGCTTAGTTTTTGGTGTCATTTTGGATTTCAACTGGATGAATTGGCTGAATAAATAGGCTATGCCTAAAGCCATTTGCAGTCCATGTCTGGAACATTGGGTCTGGACTTTGCCTTTCACAAATGAAGAATGCAGCCAGAGTTTGTTAGATGGGTACACAACAATAGGAAAATGTCCAGAACAATCAGGCGAAAGGTGGCGTCTCTTCTTGCTCCATATTCTCCGTGTGTGTTTCATGTTCACAATAACAAAAGTTGAAAGTGATGCGATGTCAATATTCTGTTCTCAGCTTTGTATGCTGCCATTGTGTGTGTGTGTGTGTGTGTGTGTGTGTGTGTGTGTGTGTATGTGTGTGTGTGTGTCTAATGGGTCAGGAATTGCCCTCCCTTGATCCACTGACTTAGATCAAAGTGAACTTCCAGGACAAACTCTGGAGTGTCCACTGTTCCGGACGCCGCCTGGAAAATCCCACTCACTGGAACACAGTCACCATGGGAACCATCAGCTATTGTGTGTGTGTGTAAGTCATGTATATTGGATGTCCTGTGGCTCATTGAGACCTTTCATGTAGGTCACACTCATAAAGCTCCTCTTTTACCCTGTCACACACACAAACACACACACACATATGAACATCCTGCTTGTTGGGCAGTGGTTAACCAGACAGGCCCTGTTGATGACAGGCCTGCTATGGGGCTGTGGTGTCTCTTGAACCTGGCCGGAGGTCACCGTTCAAAAGGAGGTCAGCATTCAAAAGGTCACTTAGCACCACTTGATGGGTGTTAAGGCTACTGGTCCCTGAGTAGAGCGAGAGCGTGAAAGAGCTCTAAGCCCTCACGTTTTCATTCTACTGAATCCACACCAGTTTAGCACTTAATTACAGTGATACTGTAATTATATTAACACACCGACTGTAGCATCAAGAATAAAATCATCTGACACCACAGAAACCTATGCTCTTTATCCAGCAGTGCTGCTCCCTGCTCGTGGGAAGCTGGGTGAGCTGGCGTTTCCAGAGGATGGGAAGAGAAAAATCTGGAGAATGTCGTACAGTGAATTTTTCAGACATGTTTAATGTGGCTTGTTTTGTAAGGATCCACTTTGGTTTCCTAGGATACATAATAAAAAAAGAAATATAATATAGTTTTCTACATGATGATGCCCCACCAAAACTGTTGTATGCCAAAAGGAACAGATCTTCTCTGGCTCTGGTGTATCTGCTGTGTAATTTATAGTGTTAATAAAATACCATTGGACTGTTTTAACTTTTTTCACACATGGAGTTTGTTGCTTTGGTATATATAAGAGCAACTAGATTTTAAAACTTGTCAGATGTACCATATTGCCAGTCAGCATTTGTATCTAATTATCAGTGACACTAATGATTGTAGGTTGAATTGCACATCGAGAATCAAGCTAAAGGCAGCGAGGGGGTTGTCTCGCAACTCTTCCGCACAGATTGATCTGATTCTTCAGGGCAACTCCTGTGATCAGTGGGATGAATGTTGCACAGAGTATAACTCACGAGGAGAGAGAAGTTCCCTGACCCATCAATCCAAAATCAAATATCGATGACATGTTCTTTGGATAGTTAAAGAAATAGATTTCCAGCAAGCATTATGAATCGACATCAAGAATCATACTTTCTAAATAAGATATTACTAAGCAGGCTTTCACACCCACCTAGTTTAGTCCAGACCTGGCTCAAACTCAACCATCATTGGATTCATTGGCAGTACGAAAACATTTCGTTTGGATGGTTGGAAGTAGCTTGCAGGATTATTTGGTCTTCGCCTCAGACTCAAGTGACAACAAAATCAAGTGAACCACTTCACTTTTTTCTATGCACTTCACTTATTAGAGGATACAAGGGTGAATTGACAGCACGACAAGGTTAGACAAACTCCCATCTACAAACCTATGTCAAGCAGAGGTAGAAACAGCCCATATAGGGGATGATGACAGGACGAACGCATGTCACACAGAAGTCTTTAGCTTGCTCCCTAAATTGCAATTTAAAAGCAAAATTAATCGGATCAAATGTTTACAACGCGACAATCATGAACCTCGGTTCAGATCATGGTTTGGACTTTCAGGTGTGAATATAAATACATTTAGTTGTGAACTACTCCTTTTTACACACATTAATATTCCATAAATTGCTGGACACTGGCGTAGCAGGGGTTTCCAGTTCAATAAGGAAAAAAGTGGGATCCCTGCATGCTCTACATCTGTACGGCATTTAGTATGCTGCATTGTGCATTTCTTCCCCCAAAAGGTGAAATTGCAGACTTGCTTCAGCAGCTACTTCCATGCCAGATGATGGTGTCTGATACTTGTGTGTGAGTGAAACTAATGAATTAGAGAACAGGGGGTGTATAGAGTGCATGCAGATCTGCAGGGAGCTATGTCAGCCAAGGGGAACGGACAAGACAGAAAAGCCCACCTTGAATTTCAACACACATTCAATCAATAATCCCACTGCCAGCATGCACTTAAATAGGCAAAGGCAAACCCATATAGACATACACATCTACACAGCAAGGTACGCACGTCCACAATGGAAGATTTCAACAGGGGATCCTCTATGTCAAAACTGAAAAAGTTTGAGATGAATTTAAATGTTTTTGCTTTCTTCTATTTCAGTCTCTGAACCTCTCCTTTCCTATTTAACTCCAAAGTTCAGAGATAATATTCTGACAAATTCCGGATGGACATTAGTAGAACCATGTGTTTGAACCAGTCCTCCAAGCTCTATCGATTCGACCATCAGAACTCACTGAGATGCTCCAGTTATCGCTTCCCCTTTAGGACAAAGGGTCTTTAGCTGCTTAATGCTCCAGTATGTTCACGAGCTTCTCACTTACTGTTTGTAATCTAATTATTTTGGCGAATACTTGGGTAACTTCTTCACCAGAAGCGAAGCAGATGTGGATGTAGCGTTGGACAATCATGATGTATTTAGCCAAGTCTGAGGCCAGGCACTACAGCTTACATAGATGAGAGCAGCCCGTCCGGGTACTTTTTCCTTATATCATGTCTCTGAGACACAGTGAGACACAGTGTTTCTTTTTAGGTATCAGGAGCCATGAGGCCAGATGGCTTTTATTACATCATTCTTTGTTACTATTAGCAACAATGAATAAGCATGTAAATCCTTAATAATCTATAATTATCGCTTATAGCTAGTTTAGGACAAAAGCAAACTCAGCATAAAGTGGTGAAGGTAGAAAAATAATAATAATATATCGGTAGGTGACATTCAGGGGATCAACTACAGCTTAGTGTAAAATGACCACAGAATACTACATCCCCTCCCTGGAGGAATTGTCCGATCACCACCCTCAGCCGATGCCTCTGACGCAGTGTCAGTCTGTCCGTCAGTCCATCTGACGGACAGACCCCAGACGCTCCTGTCTGTCTCGCTCACTCACTCTGCCCCTCTCTCCATTGTCAGGCTGGTGCTGTATTCACATCATGACTGCACAGGCAGACAGAGAAGGAGACGGGAAAGTCACCCTGATTGGTGAAATTGTGCACACACATCGGCAAACACCCGAATCTCCACTTTACTAGTCTGACATTTGTAGGTTACACTGGGGGGCGGCAATGTGATGAAAAAGCTTCCAGCATGCCAAAGGGTTTGCCCAACATAGGTATTCATACTGAATGTGTTGTTGGTATACTCTCTTTCCCTCCTTCTTTATCCCATACACACAACATAACCACCCTCGTCCCTGCTTCTAGAAATCACTTTTATTATAAATTTTGCAAGTTTATAACAAACAAGAACTCTCATCTACAGTTGAAAATCTACAAATCCTCCTCCACTGCCCACACTAATGTTACATATAAAGGCAATGGTGGCCAGTTGGACTCACATTGCAATCGTTTTGGCTTCAAGATTTTTTTATATCCATGTCTCTGGTAATTTTGATACAAGTGTGTCCATCAGATTTACATTTTCATGCAGTATCTACTAATTGAAACAAACCTTTTTCCAAATTCGAGAATGGAATTTCAACATTAATGTTTAACATACAGAACTTTAATTTGAACAATTTCACATCCATCTGCTGAGACTTTGATGTCATTGAAAGTTTACAAAATCACCCTGTGGCAACATTCAAGTAATTTCGCTCTGAACATGATTATAAAGCATCTGAGTGTGAAAATTATTTACTTCAACTTCTTTGTTGTAATTCAGAGTTTCATCAGGGCCAGATAGTGAGATATGATGGACTTTGATGTCTCATATTTATAGATGTATAAAGTGTTACATTTGCACCTGTGATACCAGAAAACAAAAATAAGACTAAACTTTTCTTACGTTGTCTCTCTCTCGTCTCGGGAGCCCAAACGGTCCAGGAGTTACGAGGTGATGACAGGATGGACTGACGAATAGTAAATCCTGTCAGCACACACATGTGCAGCACACACGCATTTCACAGATACTCACACACATGCAGCAGAGTCAAAAGGGTATTCTGCCTCCTGCTGTGTCACAAAGCCCTACAGGATGTCTCACCAACTGTGGTTGAGCACATAGAGCAGTTGTCACAAAAACACACACACACACACACACACACGTCGTTCATACAGACGTTCAGGCAACACACACAGATGCTCAACATATTCGACCAAGTGTCAGAATGATCTCCACTGAGAGCCCCTCACTTTCCTTACTTCCTCCTATCAAACGTATAAAAACTCTGAAACTTTCACACACACATTCACACTAACACATCCCAGTTTCCTGCAGTGCTTCCTGGATCTCTCTGAGCAAGCTGGGAACCGTCTGTGTGTGAGATGAACTGGCCAATATTAGTCACTCTCTCATACACCCTCCATCATTCACCGCACACACTCACTGACAGTTATTTCCAGCATTATACCACGGCATGTGAACTCAAGTGGAATGTGGGCACACTCACAGTCACGGCAGAAGATTTGGGTTGAGAACCAAATTCCGGTGCCAATCAGGCTTTGGTTCCTACCCCAGACAGCATAAGGATGTGGGCCACTTTAGGCAATGATGTGGCACTTCTGGTTTTCATGTGGCGCAGATAAAATAGATGTGACCTGTGAGCCACAGCAAATGTGGCCCAAATATCCCAAAACAAACGTGGGCCTTTTTTGACAAACATGCGGTGCTCTAGGCAAGGTGAACATAAAGTGGCCCATGTGGTAAATGGTGAATATTAACCAAATAGCACAGAAACATATTTGGGCCACCTTTGACACCTTTGGTTAAAATGTGGTTTTACTTTGGCTAACATGTGGCCCAGATCTGGCAAACAGGAGTGGACCACCCAAGAGCCATCATTCCACGTGGTATGTGGGCCGAATGACAGTGTGGCAGTGTGTCAGTGAGGGCCTGATCTGGTCCAAACTATTTTGCTGCGTGGGGCACAGCTGGTACCTACCAGACCGAATTACATTACGTATTCTGGTGCCTGAGCTATGAATTGAAGTAGTTGCCCTACTTACAGGCGACATAAAAATCAGTTCACATGCCTTGCTAACATTACACTTAACTCTGGTTAACATTACAACATCACACTAGTTACCATTACACTTAACTCTCTCTCTACATGACTTTAGCAACACATAAGCTCGTAGCTAAGTCAACGTGACAACAAAATCTGACTGTATTTCACGTGAAATGATTCCGACAATGGGATGTGCAGCAAATGTTTGAAAACTATTCTGTGTAAAAGGAAGAAATACAACAAACATATTGAAGCACCCTGTGATGCACAGACACATTTGGAAACAGAGGGATGCTCCACGTTTGACTGCGTATGAACTTATGCCAAGCACATCAGACAGCAGCATGGACATCCCTAGCTCTTGTGGTGGGCAGACAGTTCATTACGAAATGGGAGTTTGAGTATTTCGCTGTATAAAGCCCTTAATTTAGCATTAAATTATTTTGGGTCAAATTTGATGTATTATGTGATATTTTATTAAACTTCAAATTATTTTTCATGTGACCATGTAAAGCTGTGCACATTCAGTTGCATTAGATTAAATCCTTGATTAGATTACGTCTGTGTGGGTGGGGAAGGAGAGAAGCACTGTTGTGTGGTCTATTAGTGTCAGTCAGAAACACACCACACACTTAGAGCCATGTAGTCTACATGCGGCACACTCGCAATTAATAAGCTGAAACGTCTGTGTGTGAATGAGTTTACGTTGATGTGTATACGTGTGTGTGTGTACGTAATTTGGGTGTGTGTGTAAATCATAACTGATTTAAAGTGAGAAATTCTACCTTACGACTTTCCCTCCCTGTGGTGTCTCATTGTTGGCCCAGGCTAAAGTGGAGTTTCTTTTGCCAGGTATGGTGTTGCCTCACACACACACACATACACAAACACACACATTCGTGCATTAGAGCAGATTTCAGAGTATTTGCTTCGTTACAGCAGGAGAGAGAATGGGCACTGCACTATTGGCATGTGGGTTAGATTAGCCAGGCCTGTCGAGCCTTGTTTTATTAATGAGACGGTGAGAAACGGAGAGTGGGTTGGGGGTCAGGGGGCGAGGTGTGAAAGGGTGAGATGGGAGGTTGGGGGTGAGATGGAGGTCCTCTCTAATATATGTCACAGAAAGAAATATGATTGAGAGACAGGAGCGTGAAAACGTTCCAGCCAAAGACACCAGAGACAGATCGGCATCACTGAAAGTAGCAGCAGCGAGTCTGATAGAGCGCCACTGTGACACATACATAATAAACAGGTGCACACATACATGCATTATATAAGACAGTCAACTGACTTCCACATATGCTCATGCATATATACACCAGCACAGGCAAAGTCAGATGTTACAGGTATTTAGCATGCTGGGTACTGACTTTACATGTGTGTGTGTGTGAGGAGGTACCAGAAGGATGACATATGAAGACAGCTGTCAAAGCACCTTTGCCCCCCCCCACTCACATCTTCTTTATCTCGACCTTCCCTCCTCCTGCAGTCCAGCTGCATATTACTGATGACTCTCATTCACTTGACATTAACACACTCCATGATTGACATTCATGTCAGCCAAAAAAAGGTGTGTGACAGCGTGTGTGTGTGTGTGTCTAAGAGAGGTCAGAGGTGAGTGCTGCTTCAGTGCACCATGTGGCTTAGCATTGCGTTGTGAGAATCTTGACAGTACCATCTGGCTCAGGGGTGATACTGGAGGTAAGACCTTGCTTAAACACAAACAACATTCTAATATACACAAAAGAACACAATAGCACAGCCACGTGATTGTATACGTAGTGCGAGATTCCAGTGCTTTAAATGTTGCTGCCGCAAAGAATTCAGGGTTTACATTACATTACATTTGCCTTTACAATAAGTGCGTCAACCATTAAGGAACAAACCCAGAACAATAAGAATCAAGTAAGTACAATTTGCCTCAAAAAAGCCAAAGTTTAAATATTAATATTCTGAATACAGCCTTTTGGATTCATTAACACAGCAGTAGACCCTTGGACTTTTCTGTAACTTTATTTGGTATCCTGCTATCTCACCTTTTAAATTAATGAATCACCTAATCCTCAACCTTTATCGAAAGTGTGTTTAGCTTGCTTCATTACTGTTCAGCGACACAATGAGAATAAAATAAAATTGAATTGGGGTGATGATTAGTGTTAATAAGAGCCCAACTGTTTTTATCTTGCTAAAGCCAGGTAGGCAGACAGATACATGTTTTCTGGTTTTTGCTTCTTACGAGCGAGTCGCAGCTTTTTTCAGAAACATGAGTTACACAGAAGATTCATTACTGCATTACTTACAGCAGACACACACATGTAGGGAGGCAGCTGTGTGGATTTATGAGCGGTCTATGTGCAGACAGCGTAAAGTATCAAACTACTATATCATTTCACTATCAACAGATAAATATCACACTCATACTGGAACTATGAGAAGGGTGGAGTTTTTTTTCTTTTTATTATCATTCACATTGAAAAGTACAAGAGGAAAAAAAGCACAAGGCCCTTTTAAACCCCACAAATGCAGTCTCTTTGATTTTGCCATTGAAAGAGGCGAATCCAATATCTTACAGGGGCCGCAGTGTTTTTATATCCTGACTGTAAACACCGAATAGTTTCTGAAGACACATCAGAGAAAAGACGGAGTCAGATTCACACAGGGTGGAAGGAATGACATTATACTTGTCCCTGCTCTCACAGTCCAAGTGAAAGCATTTGAGTGTCCTCACTTCCAAAGTTCCATCATTATGCTTCAGAAGAAGCAAAGACGTCACATCACATGTAAATACAATGACAAGATCCATCCAGCGATCATCTATACCATGGGGGGAGCTTGAGCCAATCCCAGGTGACATTGGGCGAGAGGCGGGGTACACACTGGACAGATTGCCAGGGTATAACAGGCCCAACATATACGGACTAACAACCATTCACTCTCACATTCACACCTACACGGTCAATATTGTTTCTAGCCTCAATCTCCATGTCTTTGGACTGTGGGAGGAAGCCGGAGTATCCGCAAGAGAACATACAAAGTCTACACAGAAAACTCTGGCAAAGCTGGGATTTGAATCTAGAATCTTCTTGCTGTGAGGTGATGGTACAAACCACCACACAATGACACTAGTATTACTGAAAAGAATTGCATCTGCACTGTTGACTTCAAACCACAAGAATATTTTACTGGACATTGTTATAATCCCAGTCAGATCTCTGGCAGGTCAAAGTGACATCTGTCATGCCATATTTGGTTTGGAGTAAAATGTGCAGACTTTAATCTTCCATCATTTTGAAGCCATGACAGCAAAGATACAATCCACCTTCAGTCATACACCTTGGACTGAGTTACCTACTGGACTATAAAGCAGTATTAATCACTAATGTGGCTGGTGGCTGTAACACAGAGCTCTGAAGGTGGTTAGACACAGAGGCAGTGTTTAAAGAAACTTAAGATGAGTCATAGTAGAGCCCATTTGCTTTAAGGCAGTTGAAATGAGAGTCACTGTGATCCTGGTGGGGTATAATCAATGCATGGATAAATACAGACAATTTTATTGAGAAACAATGCTCCTGACTTTGTTCCTGTGATAGTTGTTTCTCACTCTGAAAAATGAGTCACTTATTCATTTTTATTCATTAACTCATGGCTGAGCAGCGATGGACACAAACGTCTGCCCTCAAGGAGAACCAATGTAACCCAATGCTTTCCTTCCTTGTAGGACAAAAGCAGCCTGGGCCAGAAAATGATTTGTCATCTTATTTCTTGGTCTAAAATAAGTTATTACATGAAACCATAGACAGTCAAACAGTAACTTGGGCCATATGAGGATTAAACAAGTCATATAACTGGATATGATCCATAGTAGTGATGTGCTGTGGGACGTGTATTCAAACACAAGGTCTCAAAAGAAACTGATATAGGAAGGCAGACTAACACATAAAACACAGTCAGTTAAAGACGGGGACAGAAAGACTGGACTAAGATGTTTCACAGTAACATGGTTCTCTCTTGGCTCTTTCCCTCATTATGTGCCAGATGAAGGAGTGCACTTGACCTTGCACATGTTTTCAGTTTGACTGTTTCCTCTCGTCCTCTTCTCACCTCCCTCCCCCCTTCGTCCCTGGGGCATGATCTGGCCCTGTGCGCGTCCATTTAAAATGACCCTCCACCTTCCTGCCCCTGCCACACTGCACCTTTACCCCTGCTCAAATGGTTAGTGTGTGTGTGTGTGTGTGGGCATGAGCATTTGCCTTCAAAGTCAAGTGCATTATTGTGTGCAGAATTTATGATAATCCTCTGTAGCACTCCTGTGCGGCGTAAGCCCCTCGAGCCCCTTTTTACCTTTTACCTCCAGGACAACACACGTTTGCTGAGCTCCATCTTACCCAAGGATCTGCCCAGATGCACAAAAGACAGACAGCTCAGACAGAGTGGGAGAGTGGGGGGTCAGTTAAAACCAGCTGAAGAGAAGAAGTTATGAAAGACTTCTTCAAAATGGCAACAGCTTAGTGTTTCCCTGCACAGCAGTGCTACTCTCCAGGTCTCTGCATGCACATCCACACACTCCTGCTCAGATGAAACCCTCCTCTTCTCACTTTACTTCCCTTATGTCCTATTTCCCACTTTCCTTTCCTACATAGTCCTACAATTTTGCAGTATATCACTAAAATCCAGAACACAGCTTCTAAAATGTAGGATACATCTATGAGGGGTCACAGAATATACTGGCAGTGCCTCATGCTGGAACGTGGAGAAAGGCTCCATGACAAATAAACAGTACCGTGTCGGACAGCAACCACCATCTCTCATTTAAAGCCAGGAATTCTAAACAGATGTCTTTATGCATTTGCTTGCACAACAGCAAGTGTAGTCGTGTGTTTGGACATGGGAAACTGAAGTGAGGGTTCACACTAGGTTCTGCAGGGATGAGAATACTGCACCTCTGTGGTAATCGAAATGGCCACGCTCCAACCATAACACTGATCCCCAGGACTCTACACAACACACACACACACAAACGAATAAATTTCTGTTCATGCACTCAGAAAAACTTTCAGGTAATCATCTCCATATTTGTTTTTCTTTGCATTCATATTTCTCTCTTTATATGGTTTCATAAAAACAATGTCAAGGCTCTCAAACCAGGTTAAATAAGTGATTTTTGGAAATCCCACTCGGAGGGCCCCGCACAAAGTGCAGTGGGCGTCTGTACCATGTCACAGATTATACGGGAGGCTTCTGCCAAAAACACAATGAAACCCCGGACTCTCCCGATCTGCAGTCATTGTGGTTTCACCTCAGTAAAAGGATCATTTTGATTCATTGGACGTACCAATAATTAAACATATTGGATCCAAGTATTAGCACAAATAGCATACTCAATCCATCAACTGTCACAAATCACCACCTTAGAAACAGGGCCCCAGCAATGAGCCTGGAGCTTTTATAAATAAAGCATTTTTCTAATTTATCTACCTCATATAATTAAACATGATCCCATCTGGTCTGTGCACACCACAGGGCAGTTAAATAAAATCTATCTGAGACTTTGGGGCAGGGGGGGAATTAACCACCACATTTGCAAGTGTGCAAAAGAATGATGTTTCTACCCCTTTACTTGCAATGTAGTAAAATCAGCAGGACGCCTTGAATTTAGGACGAGATGAAAGCAGAAAAAACAAGGAGAAACATGCGTCACAGTCGGTTCTGGGGCTCGGAGAAAGAGTACATACTGAGCCAGTACACAGAGCCACTTTAATTGTTAGTGTGAAAAATAAAACCCTACTAATACCAGCTAAATCCTGTTTATATTAAATATGCGAGGTGTTTCTTTTATAGCATATGGAGAACTGGTTCTAATCATCTTTCAAAAATCCATGAGCCCTTGGAATGCACCTGTAAATTGAATTGACTTGAAAACCCCTTAACAAGCATCATTCATGGTGTCCACAACAGAGATGAAAAGTGATCGAATAGAAGTGGCAAAGAAAATGGAAAGGAATAAGATGGATGTTTTGGTCCTCATCTTATCTTGATTATTTTGAGGACATACTTCAATCTTGGGTCCAATGATTTCTGTTGATTTCTTCATCTTGCGGCTATATTTAATACCTGGTAGTCTCTCAATCATCTATTTCTGGCTGTTGTGCTTGGACTTGTCCAGGCAGGGAAACTGAGGGAAATTTAAATGTGTTACTGTGCCCCTCCTCTGAACTACATAACAAGATCCAGGTGAGCACACACACACACACCTCTGAGTGGCCCTGTAACTGCAGTAAGACCGTTTGGTGTTGCAGTAATGAGATATGTCGATGACTGAGGTGTTAAAAGTTGCTCTGGGCTGCTGCAGGCAACAGAGGGACCACCACCTCAGTGCTAAGCTGCTGCTCATTTCACAATCACTTAATACATTTGCTACCCCACTAGAGCTGCACTGCATAGTTACACTAAATGCACGTGCATTCAAACACACTCTCATAAGTCTCAGGATGTGCATGCAGGTGTGTGATTGAATGCATTTATGTTAAGAGAAACAATACATGTGTATTCAAACACAAAGTACAAACATGTAACATTATGGTGACCCTGCATGTAATCATCTCTGTCCCCGGGGTACACTCGGCTGTATGCTGTTGGTCACGCTCCGGCCCAGAAAAGCCGCTCTTTCATCAACATCTCCACGGCAACCACGCTCTTAAGTCCCCGTGACAACAAATTCCACCTGGGCCCGTGACACTTGCTGTCTCCTCCTCAACATTCAATCACATCTCCCTTTCAGCTGTACAACTCTCCATAGATCTTTACGACTCTATACTTCACATGTTCTCTGATTGGCCTCCCTGCCGCTGCGCTCCACTCAATCACCGACTGGCTTTTCTTTTCCATATTCTCATACCTCTCTTATGTTCTGCATCACTGGACGAACCAACCTGCCAATGGGGGCCTGTTGCAAAAATGAGCTGGAGGCCCTGAAACACCATTCTGCCCACACTGTTTGCATTAGTGTATACAACTACTCGTCTAGTGCAATGTACATGAAGGAGTACATACGGCTTCCTCATTATATCCTGCTCGGAGCCCTGGAACCCCCAACCAGAATTCCTCCAGGGGGTTACCTGGTTGCAGGTTTGCTGTTTCTCACTAAACTTGTTTTGCACTTTTTAAACACATAAATTACTGATCATGTTTTTGAAGAAAAATAAGCCTTAAATTTGATTTTTACATGCTCTTTTCTGTCCATTATCAAGAAAGGGGACACAATATTTGCAACACCTACCATAAAGTATAGTATTTATGTGGCTAGAATGCTTTGGTGATGCATAATCCAAAGTAATTTGAAATTGATTACATACTACAAACAAATTGAGGCAATTTGGGGTCCCTCAGTAACTGGAACTTTGTTTCCCTATTGATAAACCAGCCTTGAGTGGATGTGGAGAGAAAATATATATTCATCTGTGTTTGTAAGGTATTGAAAGTAAAAATGAATAGTACTGAAGACGGTTTCATCAGTTAAACTGTGTAGTGACCCATCTGATCATTTTTACTGCACAAAGGATCTAATTGATATATTTTGAACATCTCAAAGTGCTCTCCTGCCCCCATGTGGTTGCACTGTTAACTTTTTATTCTGAGCAGCCCAGGGACGTAAACCTGATGCATGATTGTCCTCTTCTTATTCATGTAACGTTTGACATTCACAGGGAAACCAACCCTTTACAAACACCACTGCAACACAATGTTTGTGAATAAGCACTAAACCAGTGGCATCGTCAGGTGGTGCTTAACCTAATGCAGGCGAAACATAATGTAAAACGTTATATGATGTAAATAGTTTTTATTTTTATTGTGTTGGTTAAGATACTGAATACGTGGCTCATAGAATACAAAGAAAAAAACCCTCAATGCACCTGTCTTCTTAAACACATCATGATCGATAACCATATGTATAATGAGTCTTTATCAAATTAGTCATATTAAATGTACTTTATTGTCACAATGGGAACATTTTTACTGAGCCAAAGTGCTACAGCAGCTGCAGAACAATACATTGTGCAGCAAACAACAAAAAACATACACAGGGACATATCGTGCAAGACCCAGAATAACAGTACAGAATAAAAGTGAGTTGAATATTGCACCTTCTGATAAAACACTAAAGACAACACGGAAGTAGAAGAAGATAATTATAAGACACTGAGTCGTGATAATGAAAAGTAGTCTCTGTGATTTGTTTCCTTTTGTATCTGAGGCCTTGGGGAGCCCGCTGCTGTTCCCCTCGCGGCCGGCGGGGGGCGGGCCAGCTGGTTAACCGTGCACAGCCTGTTCCTGCGGCTCAGACGGAGGGAGAGAGAGAGGGGGGAGGACGGACGCAGAATGGCGACCGTGCAGTGCCCCAGATGCACGGTAGAAAGAAAAGGGTTTCGGCGGGAACTTGATTCATGGCGACACAAACTGATACACTGCGTCGGTACGGTCACTTCTGTTCAAAATAAACGGGCCTTCAGGGAGATTTCACCCGGTAGAGGACGGATCGGTTCGCCGAGCTGTGTTAGAGCGCTAGCTAATGCTAGCTAACTGATAGCTAGCTAGTAGCCTGCCGCTGTAGGTGAACAGCCTCAGCGGTTAAGTGAAGCTGGCAGGCTAATGTGTACCAGCTGGTTAGCTTCTCGACTTGGCTCCTTTTCTTTGTCCCCTGAGCTAGCTAGCTGCTCACCGGTCCTAGCATTAACAGTTCCGCGCTATCTCACTGTGAGCAGACACGCAGCGTTTCGGTGAACGGTATAAATTGCATCTCAGTGTTAGTTGGCGTCTTTAGCCAGATTTGTTTATTGACATATACACTGGCTATGCTAACGTCATGCTAACAGTCTCGCTGTTGTTATTTGGGGGAGGGGGTTGTTGCTACGTTGGGGAAGCTAATGTCAGTGCAATATGAGAATCACGTTCACTTCAACAGTCTCTGGTAACGCTTTTCCACGAACTGTGCTATTTTGAACCCAGACGCCGGTGTGGTTAGCTTAGCTCACGGTGACATCACACTGAGAGAACACCACAGAAGTGTTCGATGTTGAGATCATGACTGATGTTTATTGTTTGTGTTGTTCAGCAAGTGAGAATAAGAGCTCGGTATTAAGCATTGGAGGTGTTAGCTTCTGTGCTAAGTTTAGAGCTCAGCACTTCTGCTGTGGAAGTTGTCGAGTTGGGTTCAAACATGAAATGGGTAGAACATGCTGTACCCTAATGTCAGACATCGCAAGCACGAATATGTTGTTCATGTCAGCTCTGGATGATTGACTCTCTTTATTTTGATTTGCAGGGTTTGAAAGCATCCTGGAAGGAATCTATGGCCCGATGCTGATGAGAGACCTCAATGTATTTGATGGTGGGTTTTTCTTTGTGCACTTTATAGTGTCTATGTCACAGGCACTGTGTATATTTATGTAATTTCAACTTTATAAAACTTTGAAATGACCTAAACCAACCATGCATTAATCTGCCTCACAATACTTTCTGACATCTCCATCCCACCTGTGGCCTCAGACTCAAAACACATTTGTTGTTATGATGTTGACTTGAATATCAAACATATCAGTGTTAAATTACTATGGTAAATTATCATTCTTTATCTAAATGGGGCATAAAATTGTTTCTCAAACAATACCAGTAAACAGTGCATTTGTTATGGAATATTCTGCAGCCCCGGACTGACTGGCATGTGGTTCTCAAAGACTGAGTCAAAGGTTCAAAGGTTTTATTTGTCATATGCACAACATATACAGCGTACATGTTGGCAATGAAAATCTTAAATCCCAGGCACCTCAAGCAACTCAACATGTAATAGTGTCAGAAGATAATAAAATAAGAGTAACTAAAAATACACTGAAGTCTTCAGTATTATGTTCCACTTTTATCTGTTTCAGAATCATAAATACAGTGTTCATCTCCAGGGCAAATTGCTACTTATTGAAGTTAGACGTACAACTATAAAATGCTATATATTCATATAGATATTCATAAATAGAGCTCACATTTTAAGATGTTTAATCCAGAACTCAAATTTTTCTCTTGAGAAATATAGATATGTAATATCACCTCTTAATAGTGAAAATAAAGCAAATTGCAATGGTAAATGTATATGACTGAACTATGTTTTTGACTTGGCAGCAGTAGCACAGACACCAGGTTTCAAAAGATTATTCCCCATGCAACAAAAAATCTATTTTACATTTAAAAAAATGCCTGCATCACCTTAAAACTAACCTGTCCTTCTTTTATGTGCCTTCAATCGTGTTTCCCGTCCAAGTCCTACAATCACTTAACAACTTCATGTCTCCCACTATCTGAAAAAGCCCCACTGGTAAAAAATTGCTGTACGGTGTGCTGGTAGCCATCATGTCCAAAGTTTAGATTCACTTAAGACTCAGAAGAACCACAATAAATACAATCTTTACGAAACACCTGCATCACACAAAACACACAGCTGTATGTTAAAATATACCCACATGTAACCAACCTCGCAATAATTTAAGAGCCCTGCATGGTTTCAAACGTGAAAGTGCAGATAACCTTTATCAAGTAAAACAGCACAAGTGTTAGTGAGTATTTCACTGCACATTTCCCCATAATGGCCCTTGGTTAGAAATAATACATTGAACTGCAAGTTGGTTTCTATTCAGAATTATGATCTTAAATCGTATGGATGGTAAACAATGGACTTAAATGCATGCAAATAACCCGAGAATCAAGGTACACAACAACCAGTTTTCTGTGAAAATGCTTCTTTAGAGATCAACATGATGAATCTACATCACTGCTCAGTGTGAGGTCTTTAGTTGCTACAGAAACACATCTTGTTACCTCTTATAGTTGTGAGCAAGTATGATTTAGTTCTTATTATTCAGACACTATAAATGAATAGTTACACTTCACGTATTCATAAAATTTGTATTGAATAGAATTGATGGTCAGCTAAATTATTCATTTAACCAGATTTTAAATAGTGATTTTATTTTTATTTTCAAATCTATCTGTTTAATCAGAAACGGATCTACACCCCGAGAACCTATATTTGCCTACATCAAAAGTAGTCCTTCGATATCATATTTTAATTGAGAAAACATTGAATGATCCTCACTCACTGTGTGTTCTTCCTTTAGCACTTGCTAGGCACCAGCCAAAAACACAGCCTGCTTGACGCTATCTGAGGCCTCAGTGAGGTCTGCAGTGCCATCTGGAGACTAGACAGGAACATATTTAGATCATGTGTCCTAGACACCTGGCAGATACAGTGAACTCCTTATTCTAAACACTGTTTGAGTGGCAATCATCTATTTGTCTAAAATCTTGTCGTTTTTAATTAATATTAGCGGAAGCAACTAATGAAGTTACAATTACTTTTATTGACAACAGCAAGGGAAGGGGTGAGTCATATATGTGTCATTTTTAGGACTGGCCCCTGGAAGTCAATGCAGTTGACTCGCTACACTTTTAGATGCCTCAAAGTGTAAAGCAAAGCCACTCCAATGATGTTACAGGCTGTAAACTTTCAAACCTAGTCTTGTCTCAGAATGAGAGAACTAAAATTGATGGAAGTAGAGATGGTGATGGAAATGGAGGGCACAACCACACCAGACAGAGTGAGGAAAGGAAGTGTCACTCATTTCTGTTGGACGCTCTGATGCTCTCAGCTGCAGTGTGTGGTAGACGACACTGTTAGCAACTCGGCAGCAGTGACACTACACAGTGCAGTAGGATTTCATAACCAAGCTATAACATGAAAATATACATGTATATAAAACGTAAAAATCATCTCCTATCAGTGCATTATTCTTATTGCCTGTAGATTTCGGTCTATGTGGGGAAAAAGGAACAGATGGTCGAATATTCATATTTAACAGCCAAATCCAATTGGACTGATGAAACACAGAAGCACAGAAATGTTATACCCCAATAACAATGTAAGACATCAAATGTTGTTTGGGAAAATTCAATAGAGAAAGCAATCAGATACATCAAATCCAGTATTGAATACAAGTAATGGATTGCAAAATCTTAATCATTTGTTTCTTGTCATAGTAATGTTGAGCAATAATACAAATAGATCATTACATTATTCTCTTGTCATGAAAATGTGTGAGCATACAGCTTGAAAACCGCTACTGCCTCCTGTCATATTATGTCTAGTAATCACAGTTGAATGCTGCTTGATCCCAGATGTCCCCTAATTCTATGTAACCTTGTGATGTATTTTAGACTGTGAACCTGAAGAGGTGGACGACTGGTCCCAAGAAACAAGCTGCTCACAGTGTTCCTTCTGCAACCTTCCCCTGGACAAACTCTGTGTAAGAATTGTCAAGATAATCCAACTGATGTCAAAGTCATTCTTTGTTAATGAAATTTGTAATAATTATATTGCTTCTTATGAAATGTAGAATATTGCAGAATATGCCTCTGTCGAAAATCAATTAAGTAATTTATCTCTTTTTTCCCTCTTGTAGGATCAAGCACCTGCAGCCACTCCGCCCCTCTCCTCCCCCTCTGATTACTCTCCCTGTCAGAATCCAAGCATCTCTGAGAGCAGCCAATCAGCTCACAGGTTTCTCCAGGCTGTGTTCAACAAGAAAGGTGCGTCAGGTTTCTTTCTTCTTTGCGGAGCACGGCACAAATATGTAATCTTGTGACGCACTAAAGCTCCTGTCACAGGCTTACAACAGTCAGCTTTATCTGGTTAGCTTATTCTTTCTCAATAGAAGCATTAGAGGTAACATTATTGTATTCCAAATAAGTTTGTTGGTAAAACCAGACTGGTCTGCTTGAATTGACTGTTCTGATGTTTTGTCATGAGTTTCCCAGTAGCACTTAGCTGTAGCACCAACTCTTTGATTAACCAGCTTATGAGGTTGAGAGGAGTTACGAATGTGAAAGTAAATGATGTGGTTAGGCTAACACCAGGTCAGTGCCAATTTCTACTAGGGGTAGAAATATACACAATGCGTTACTGCATTATGCATTATATGATAGGCAGTTTATCCATTGTTTTTTCAGCAGCTTGTATATGGTGACTGGACATTTTTTGTGTCTGCAGCATTATTATTAGAGACACAAATTTTGATTGATTAC
The DNA here is from genome assembly GCF_024713975.1 of Paralichthys olivaceus. Lineage (NCBI taxonomy): Eukaryota > Metazoa > Chordata > Actinopteri > Pleuronectiformes > Paralichthyidae > Paralichthys > Paralichthys olivaceus. Next base: position 11,693,734 of record NC_091100.1, on the reverse strand, counting down.
CTGTTTTTATTTTGGGGAAATGTGGCATGTAATTTTTATTTACTAATGTGTTGCCCAATAAGAGTTCCCTTTCAGTGTGACACATTAGTGACAGTAAGACACGTGTAGCTTTTGCATGTTGGGATCAAGAGAAAGTTTCCCAATGAACTTATTGCTAGACATTAAAATCATTCTGTGATGATCCAAAATACCCCATGATACGTTATTGCTCTATGAAAAGAAGAATCATGCTTTTTATGTTACTATCTACATCTGTGCCTTCTTTGTCAGATGTGCCCCTGGGCTGTGACTCCAACATCCCTCTGGTCGCCCAGGAGCTGATGAAAAAGATGGTTCATCAGTTTGCCATGGATTATGCATCCAAGTGTCTGCTCCGCACCAGTACAAATGGTGTTAGAACAAGGACCTCCTCGCCTTTGTCAGAAACATCAGACGCCCCTCTGGACCTTACAGTGAGCCGAACCCAGGAGGAGAAAGAGTGTGAACCTGAACTAGGTGAGTAAAGCATTAAACACATTGTGAATTCATCAGCCGATAAATATTTCCAGCCTCTTAAGTTTTGAGTCTTTAACATTTATGCGATGTGATTCAACTCCTTACAAGTTTACATCTTTTTCCTGCCACAGATGGCGTGCTCGACCTCTCAAACAGGAACTCCGCCTGCTCAGCAAGTTCTTCGTCATCATCACCATCATCATCATCATCTAATGACAAGGCCTCTGGGTAAGAGTTTTTTTATTAATGGATTGTTTTTGTGGATAGACTTTAGTGATATTGGGCCTTGTGCAGGAGAAAGCTCTGTCAGTACTAACGGTTAAATGTTGAGATGCTTCATAAATACAGTTGTAAATTTACATCACCTGAACATTTTTGTTTAAACCCGTAATGCCTTTACACTGTTGCATAGTAGGAAATCCCCATTAGGTCTAAAAGATGGCTGTGGTTTAATGGTTCACATCAATATTGTGTTGTGTTGCTGTCATTTCTACCAATGGTCCTTGATTTATATGCATACTCCTGTATTTGACAGTGAAGTGGGTCAGTTCATTGTAAGTTATTATGAAGAGTTAGCTGTGTTTGGTGTTTGGATCTATGGGGTTGACTCTTTTATCTCTTGAGCGGTAACGTCACAGCAATGGCAGTATGTTACAACATTTGCCAACAGCTCAGGATTGTACAATGAGGAGTACATTGCACCTCACAACGATTTCATTCCCCTTTTTACTGATCCAGTTATGATGAGTTTGATTATTCAACCTTCAAGCATGTAGGATTCTCACTGAAGGAGAAAAGTAACAACAGCGCCAAAGTAACCCCAGCCATTCACAGACTGTCCCACCTGGACGTGAAGAGGCTTTGCCACACACAAAGAATGTGTGTGCATGAGAGACACGCAGCAGCAGCAGTGTGTGTGAGGGCCCAGAAACAGACTGAAAACAGACAGACATGAAACTTAACAGCCGCAGTGATGTTACCAACACAAGGCATAAAGGAGTGGACCCCTCGCTCTGCACCCCCCCTTGTCCCCTTTGCCAAAATCAAACCCCTCCATCACCTCCATCTTGACCCTGCTGTTTGGTCCTCCCATCCCTAGGAGGCAGCGCAGGCAGAAGGAGTACAATGAGAGGAGCTGGGAGCTGTCTGAGGGGTTGCTGTCCAAGGCCTTGAAAGATATTCGTTCAGGGAGGCTGCAGGAGCAGCGGGCCTCATTGCTTTATGGAATACCTCTTCAAACCCTGAGACAAGGTCTGGATGGCTGGGCTGATGGAAGGCTTGGAATGCTGCACCAATTTACACCAGGAAGCAAAGATTTCAGGGATGAAGTGACATCGTATAATGTAATGTCATCAATGCTGGGCGGTGAAGCCCGTCTTGTTCTGCAGAAGGTGGCGGCATGGGCAGAGCGGGCAGAAATTGGAGGAGCTGCAGAAGAAAATGGAGAATTAAGTTTCCCTTCATCCTCTCTTACTTTTTATCAGCCAAGTGGTCTTCAGAAAACCTTCCCCCGGGCCTTTACCCAACTCAGGGATGCTCTCCAGCCCCCACCAAGCCCCACTCCCAGCCTGGAGCCACCCATATCCCTGCGTATTCCTCAGGTCCGATCCATGTCTGACCATAAAAGGTCAATTCCAGCTGAGAATTTCCACGTGGCTGAAAACCACCATCAACGTACCTCATCAACAGAGGGTACTGCCAGTTCATCGACAGTTGCTGCCAGACCTTCGTCTCTCTTCAAGCTCAGACCTCCTCTCTTGGCTCACGGCTGTCCAGGCAGTGCCAACCAGTCTCCTCATCGCCTGGGACCACGTGGGTCCTCATTGGATGATTCAGAGGAGGGGGCAGGTAGTCGGGATAAAGACAAGCAACCGAGAAAGAAACGTGGGAGATACCGTCAGTACGACCACGACCTACTGGAGGAGGCTATAACAATGGTGATGGCAGGTCGCATGAGCGTGTCCAAAGCCCAGGGGGTCTATGGGGTGCCCCATAGCACACTGGAATACAAAGTCAAGGAGCGCACTGGAACACTGAAGAACCCGCCCAAGAAGAAATCTGCCAACTATTGTTCGTCCAATTCCACCTCGTCTGGTTCTGGTACCATGACCAGTTCCACAAACTCAGGGACTCTTGCCTCAGCTGCTGACACAAAGAGGTTCTAGACCACAAAAAGCCTCCAGAACTCCTCAACACTTGAACCCATCACCTCTTACAAGACACATGTTTTCTGAAGACACTTATTAAAACACAACACATGCCTTTACAATAGATGAATATTAATATTCAGGTCTTTTAACTATTTGTCTGTAATGTGATAGTCATACTTTTAGCTGTGTTTCGTTTGCCTGGTTCTGAGATTCAATTATAGCAGCTTCGAAGGGCTGCGTTTATAAGAGGCAGTGGTGCTCATTGCAGCTTTGGCTCACATGAGCTGCAAAACTCAACAAACTCCTAGAAACTTGGCTTGGATTCTAGTATCCATTCATTGTTATCAACTTATCCCATGGAAAGACCAAAATAAAAATCTATTTTATTTGCAGGTATATATATTGTATTGGCAGGTGTGAACATGGTCTACAAAACTGAATTAATGGAGTATCATTGTGTCTTAAACTTTCACCAGACATGACTGAAACTTTCAGATTTGGAGTCCACTACTCTTTCCAATTGACTTCAGTCTTTATTGCAAATTTTTAACTTCTATATACAGTCGTTTTTTGGATAATCAAACTTCTAAGGGATAGAGGCATAAACTATAGCATATATGTGTTGCTACAAATACCATACCTGTAAGTAGAGCTAAAAAATGCCAATTGACCAAAAAACAATTATCGGCCATTATTTGTTTGAAATATTTCTGCTTTTCTTAGATGTTTCTGTCTTTTCTACACACATTTTTCAATATAATACAGTGAAATTAAAAAAAAAAAAACTTTTTCAGATATTTTATAGATGATTGATGATTAATCATGAGTGTAGTTGATTTTGAAAATAATATTTGCAGCCGAATGTAAAACAATGATCAGTTGTTGGCTTTGGTCTTGTCCGAGGATTTGTTGATAACAGAAAAGAATATAAACTGCATTTTCTTTTAGGGCTGTTCGACTATGGCAAAAATTATAATCGCGATTACTTCTGGTCAATATTCTAATCACAGTTACTCATTGACTTTGGAAACATCATGTACTTATTGAACTTAAAAGAAAAATGAATAATTTTGGCACTCATATTAACAGATTACAGTGTCTGCACTGCCTGAGTGAGCAGGGAAGAACTTCTCTCCTGTTCGCAGGATTGTGTCTGTCGCCGTTCACACAAACTGATGATCACATTTATTTAGTTATTTGTTGATGCAGTCGGATCATGAATCTGGATCATTCCATTTACTTTAATACTGATGTCCTGGCTGTGTGCATCGCTTTACATTTGGTGTTGTGTGTGGCGGGTGAACTGTGCACACAAAATGTTGGACCTTTAAAAAATCTGAAAAAGTACGTGTCTCATAAACTCTCAAGCGACTCAAACAAACACAAAGTAAACTTCAATACTGTACTCATCCCGATTAGTGTTGTTAATCTGTAAAGTGAATGCCAGTTGGTGGGATAGTGAGGACATGCGGCAGGGTATAATGTGCAGGTCAGCGACTGCAAAATTATTGCCGCTGCTTATTTGAGGAAATACGTCGTTATAACATTAACCTCACACAGCCGAACTGCAATGCATCAGGCAACATGAGGCACGAAAGAACGAGAGCCTCATTGCAAAACAAAACGCGGGATAATTATCGTTTCATGTTGACTACTTTTCTGTTGTAATTAGTAGTTTGTTTTCATCTCGACATGATTTGGTTTTATTTCTAGGTGAAAACCCGCGGTGATTGTTGGCCATCTGATTGCTCAGGATCAAGCATGAGAAACACAGCTGTAGACTTCTTAAAGCTAAGAAATAAAAGTGTGACTCTCATGTTTGTTTGTTAGGTTATTCAGGTTTGATTCAACTCTTAAAGCTCCTTGTTAATGGAGTGATGATGATGATTGTCATTTGCAGCTTTCTATCTGTCTGGGTATCATACCTGGGTTACTGAAGTGACTTAGAGCCATTGTAACAGATTAAAAACTCATATTGTTAGACACGTGTACAAACAGGGAGATTGTACAGAACAACTCCGCTGCGGTGGCTACATATTCACTATGAGTTTCTGTTAAAGAGATTAGTTAATGATAGCCATTTTTGTGTCCACATAGTTTCCTAGTCTAATTGTGCAAGCATTGTACTGAGTGTAGTCGGAATGCAAATGTGAAGCATGTTTTTCAATGTGCACTGATAAGCTTGAGAAATGTTATGGTATATGTGTACTGTTTGTGAAAGATGTTTAATTACCACAGATACTTACTACTTCTGCTACTGTAGCTGTATTACTGTAAACCTCATACATAACTGCTGCTTGTGACTTAACTTTACGGGGCCGTCTCCCTCTGGCACAGAGAAGCGTAGCTACAACAAAAGACCTTCAACAAATGCGATTCCAGGGCATCATGCATTTTGTGAAGCCTAAATGACAGACGAGTGTCTAGTGTATGGATAAGGTCAGTTGTTATAGATGGTTGATTGTGTAGACTACTGGATGGGCCTCTGAGACGGGCCTATATCCATTAACAGTGCTACTACCAAAGCAGCAGTTCAGGGTTGCCCACACAAAGCTGCTTCAATTTATTTTGCTGGGATGTCAACCTGCCTGTTTGTGTCTCTCTCTATTTATCTGCGTCTCTCTTTCTCTAACCTCATTGCCACATATACCTCTGAACTATATCTGCCTATAGCCCACTGTCAGGTTTCACATTAAAGCCTCTGTGTTATGATACTTATTATGCTGGGGTAGGAGCTTTCATTAGCGTAGGGACACTTTTTTGTTTGTCTCTCAAGGGAAAAAAAACACCTAAGTGTAAATGTATGGGCATCAACAACACTTAAACTTTTCAAATGAATTATCATACAGCCAGTTGGCCATGGTTTAAATGATGTCCTGTGGCATTTACAGGAGCTCGGCCATGTTCTTGGCTAAGTATTTATCCTTATTGGTAATCTTTGTATGAGTTTTTTCTAACTTTAAGGTGAATTGTAATGCAATTTTATTTTTCAAAGCATTTTTGATCAGATTGTGTGGTATTTCAACCTTTCTAATGTATAGACATACTGATGTCTTAGCTCCTGAATGTTTCTGCTTACAACATTACATGGTGCCTGTGACTGAGGCTACAGCACAGTGCACCCTGGTGTCTTTACTCTGGGAATTCTCTGCTGATAATGACCAAGGGCCAGTTTGTAAACAAGCCTAAACCTTGAGAAATAGAACATGTAATTATTTTATTGTGCAAGTGAAATGGTAGTTTATTATGGGAACACACCTGGGCTTGTTTTTAAATTGAGCTTGAGGCCGTTTTTTTTTTCTTTTGAACTACTGGCAAGTCTTTCAAATTGCTTAACATTAATCTGCTATTTATGCATCAATCAATTTTTGCACTATGATTTACAAGAAGCATTTCTATTGTAAAACAAAACCTTTATGTTGCTTCACACTTATTTATTGGCTGTACTTCAAAACTGTGATTTTACTAGTTTGATTGTTGTAGTTCTTGATTTGTAATGGGGCACTTCGATGCAGTGTGAAATGTATATTGCTAAAACTGCATGAAAGCTTTTAAATGTTAGCTGATATAATTTATTTTGTCCTAAGATGACTAACCTAAGTATTGTGCTTGTTTGGTGCTTATGTTAAAAATTATTTATGTGATTTGAAAAAAATGATGTGGTTATCATACCAAACTCAACAGTAACACTACAGAATGTAACTCTTACTATGTCTGACCTGACACGGTCTGGGCATGTACAGTACTTAAAAATCTGAAAATACTATCCTATATAATTTAATTAAAACAATTTTAATGTAAAATCAATGACTGACCTTTATCGTAAAATTTACCGCAGGATGATGAACGTTGAGGTTTTTGAGTTGGTTTGTAGGTGACTCATCTGTTGAAAAGAACGTTTTTGTTTTGAGCGTTTCTACAATCGTTCCTTCTGCTTTCAGCAGAATGTTATCATTTGCCTTCAGCAACTCCTCAATAAAACAGTTCTCTAATCAGTGACCTGTCATATTTTTGTACTAAAACAGCGGTTTGTGTGGCAATCCTGGCTCGAAAATGCCAGTTAAGTGTTTGTGCTCTACAATTGAATAATTCCAGTTCAGAATAGTTAGACACGTGAAAGTCGCAGGGTTCTGTCAAGCTTTCATTTCATCAACATAAAATACATTTAATATTTTTTGCTGGTAAATTATAAGTATAATACAAATAAGATGCTAGTAAATGCAGACAGTACAGTGATCTACTGTATAGTTGGCATGTGCTGCTGGCTAACACTAATGCATGACGGAAATGACAATCTTATTTTTGTGTTGTTTAAAACATGTTATGATTTGGTTGTTACTCTCTGTAAGTACTTACTTGTTTGACACCAGCTCATCTTTGAGTAAAACCTAACTCTTATCTTTGCATTTTTGACTCTAGCTCCCTGCTGCCATCATTTAAAGAAGTGGGAGATCTGGGACAGCAAGGGAATAAGTGTCGTCAGAGATCTGCATTGGATGCTGTTCTAAGCACACTTTGTCCAGCACACCGTTCCTTACTCTACCAGATCCTTAAGCTGGCACACCAGGAAAAATTGCAGTCTTTGCTTGAACAGAAACCTGCGGGTCAAGCTGAATCCTACTCCTGTCACTGTGGTGTAAACCCACATGATAATGTTACCCCACATGCAGTCACACTTTGTGAATGTAAAGCCCATAACGGCAGCCTCTACTACCCTTTAATGGATCGTGATCATCAAGGTCATGGCAGCACACCATGCCATTCAGGAGACTCCAAGTCCAATTGTAGCATTAATCTCTACCCTTTAAAAGACTGTAAAAATGATGGTTCTCTGGGTTCAAGCTATTGCTGTGTGCAGAGGTGCAGGATGGAAACCTACACTGTTCTGTCCCCCAAGAGACTGCACTCCATTTCCTGCCAAAGTCCGGCTGCAGGTCATATCAACAACATGGTGTGTTCATTTATATCCTCTCTTACATTATCCAAATCTCCTTCACTGTGCACTCCCTCCTCTACTTTATGCCCTTCCTCATCGATCTGCTGTAACCAACACACTCCCCACCCATGTCACTGTTATTCAAACCATACCTGTCCAATACAGGTAGGGAGCACAATAGAAAGAGGGGCAATCGACGGGGATCCTCCTTGTCCTGTCCTGAAGAGGGAGAGGAGTCCCTCTCCTCCCCCCCTTTCCCCTATCCCTTCAGACATCAGTAAGAAAACTGATGAAAAGCCACCCTCCCTCCTACACCATAGACAAGAGGAGGAAAGTGACATAATGGTTAAAAATGATGTTGTGAATGGAAGCCACCTCAAAGCAGATGTGAGTACAGATACAGAGGAGGAGCTACAGAGTAGGACCCTAAGAATTAGTCAGGCTGCGCAGAACCCAAGCGGGACTTTACTGCAGGACGTTGTGAATCGCTTCAGTGAGAAACTGGAGACAATCAAACCTCTAGAGAAAGACCCACCTCCAGTTTCTTTAGCCGTTAATGTTTCTGAAAAGGAGCAGCTGCAGTCTCCATCAACAAGTCAAAACCTGCAGTGTCATGCTGATGCCCATCTGACTGAAATTATCAACAAAGTGCTTCACAGAGGCAATGGTTGTGACTACAATCTCACTGAGCTGTTCAATGGCCATGATAGCAAAGAGCCCAAGTCCCCTAATACCCGTTCCAGGCGTCGCCAGGAAGTCCTTACTGCTATAGCAACACCTGCTGATGACACTTCAGCCAGAAGGCATACATTACAAATTAAACGGGAGTTTGCCAGTCTTGACCAGTACTGCAATAGGAGAAAAGGTTCACCAACAAAAAAGACAAGATTGAATGATGGAAAGGTTGGTATAACTACATCATGTACTTCTTCTGACTCAATCCTCGTTAAAATGAAGTCTAAAAAAGAAATGGAAGGGAGTGAAGAACCCATAGAAAATCATAGCGTTGGAGAGCTACCACTGAACATGCTGTCTGCAGAAAGTGACATGGATGAAGTAAAAGATCAAATACAGACAGTCATAGTCACAGAAGACCTTCACATCCTTAAATCAGAGGAGAAGGAATGGGAAATATGTGAGAAAAATCCCCTTACACACCCAGGCACTCCAATACCCACCCCTAAACTTCAGAGCAAGTATGGCAAACAAGTTTTAAAGGGTGACAGTGTACAAAAGGTGGCAGAGATGATGACGGTGACTGCAACCTCAGCAAAACAGTATGTCGGGGCTTGTAAAGAAAGTGGTGAGGTTAGCAGTGCTGGAAGTGATGAAAACCAAGAAGCCCCACCAGGTCAAAGCTCTGACAGTGACAATAGACCAGCTAAGGGTAAAGATTGCAATAGCCCTATTAGAGAGAGGCAAAAATGTCTATCAAACCACTCCAAGGAGGTTAGAAGAACTAGGAGAAACATAGTCCCCCCACAGCGCTTTTCCTCTTATGTCACTGAGCCCAGGAAAATGTTCTTCGTTGCATGTTTCTCTGAAAGCAACGTTGACCAGAGATTACAAAAGGACAATGTTTTGACATCTAACGCTTTGGATGCCTTATCCAAAGATCCAGTTGCTAATGATACCCAGTCTGAATTAGGAAATGAAACCCCTCTGTTCTCCTCTGAGCACACAGGGAAGCTTGCCTTTGAACCAACACATAAAGAGCAATGTGGACCATCTTACACAGAGTCAGAAACTATGGCTGCTAAAGAGAAGAGTCCAACAAAATGCAGTTTGGATATTAGGACAGATGACGACTGTGCTGCCAAGCATACAAGACTACGATCATCTCCAAAAAGGCTACAGATTTTACAAATTGCTTCTGGAATGCCCAAAAAGTCATCAAATAGGGATGTCACCATAAACTCTGCCCCCTGTGCTGATAACCCTACAAACTCCAGTGTCGAGTACACTAGTCCAATTAAGCTCATGTTTGTATCAGCTGTACAGGGTAAGGAAGGAGTAAGATATAGTCTCAAATCAGCAAGCACTGGTGCTAGTTCACAAGCAGACAAATCATTTGACCCATGTGTAGTGTCTTCATGGTCAGGGACACCTGAGAAACAGAAAAGGAAGAGCACTGAATCTCACTCATCAAAAGTAAAATCTACTTCACCACGAAAGTCAGCTACCTCACCAGTAAGAGCTTCTTGTTCACCAACCAAGTCGACTTCTTCTTCACCAGTCAAGTCTGCCTCCTCAACTCCCAAATCAACTTCTAAGCAAAGCAAGTCTATGTCATCACCATCCAAGTCTGCATCTTCACCAAGAAAGTGTGCATCTTCACCCAAGTCAGTTTCCTCATCGCCTAAAATTGGTTCCAGAAGGTCAGGTGAAAGTACTCCAACTAAGCATGTAGCTGGAACTGAAAGCCATAAAACACCCCCCAAGGCTACATCTTCATCAAGCAAGTCAGCTTCTTCACCCAAGTCAGTTTCCTCATCGCCTAAAAACGGTTCCAGAAGGTCAGGTGAAAGTACTCCAACTAAGCGTGTAGCTGGAACTGAGAGCCATAGATCACCCCCCAAGAATGCATCTTCATCAAGCAAGTCAGCTTCTTCACCCAAGTCAGTTTCCTCATCACCTAAAATCAGTTCCAGAAGGTCAGGTGAAAGTACTCCAATGAAGTGTGTAGCTGGAACTGAGAACCAGAGATCACCACCCAAGGCTGCATCTTCATCAAGCAAGTCAGCTTCTTCATCACCTAAAATCAGTTCCAGAAGGTCAGGTGAAGGTACTCCAACTAAGCATGTAGCTGGAACTGAGAGCCAGAGATCACCGTGTGACTTGTTGGCTTTCCATGAATCCACTCCGCAAAAAAGGCGTCCGGGCCGGCCAAAGAAGCTGGGACCACAGCTGGAGCAAAAAGTGAAGAGACCAATTGGCCGACCACGCAAGCAGAAGGCTGTGGATACGGCAATTGGGACAGAAACAGTAAGCGGAAAAGTTGTAATAGCAAATGACGCTGAAGACAATGTAAACAAGAACCTCAAAATAACAGTTTTGTATGGCCGTTCAAGAAGAAACAAACGAATGGTGTCTGAGGGCTTTGATCAGCTACAAACAGAATTCCATGATGCCTGTCAGGCAGTTGGCATCAAAAGTGACTTGGGCATTTTAATACACAATTCTAAGACCAGCTCAGGTAATATTGAAACTGCGTCAACAAAGGAGTTCAGCTTTGTCAGCCCTCTGAAAGAGTCTGCCCCTCTATCTAGCAGGAACATCAAATGTCAGAAACGGGATGATTCTGGGCCCTCTAGAAAACCTGGTAGACCTGCAAAAGTTAAAATCTCTGGAATCTCTGTTACAGTAACTACAGTGTCTCCTCGGCAACGCAAAATTCAAATGAACAGGGATACTCTGGAGTCTCCCGAAGCACAAATTCAGAAACAAGCCCTGCCAGAATTAAAACCTGCCAAAGAACCTAGGACAATCAGCTATCAGTCAACAACCAGAAGCAGTGAAGCGGTGAAAGGGATAGAAGCAAAGAATGAAAGTAAAAAGAGACTGCCAAGTCAGGCAGTAGCAGTGCGTCACTCAGTGAGAGTGAGAAAGCCCTCAATCCACTTTCTGCATGCTGTTGCCACCTCCACCACTAGGTCATACAGCCACAGTAATGCTCTGCTTCGGCGCTCTAAACAACTTTTGCTAAACAAGGCGAGCAATGAAAGGAAAAAGGAGGAGCAACAGAGTAGTGCAGAAACTTCAGGGGGAAAAAGACAGCTCTTTGGACAAGACAAAAAGAAGAACATCTCTCAGGACCTGAGCAGAGTGGCAAGGGTGTCAGTAGACTCGATCTTTACCCCAAAAGATACACTAAGATGGTGGGCAGCTTCAGCTGAGGAAAACACAATGAACCAGCAACTTGCCAGCCGAATACGACTCATCTCTGACACCTGGGTCTCAGACACTGTGGAGAACAAAGAAAAAGAAATAACCCTTAATTCTAAATCAGGCACCAAAGGCAACAATTCATTTACCAGGAAGTCAAAACATTCCTCTGTGGTTCGAACACTTTTTGATTGTTCTCCTAACACACCAAGGTCGTGCAGTATGCAACAGCTCTGCTCCTGGTTTATGCAAACCACAGAGACACAGTCTTTGTCTATTGTCAAGAAGGAAAGCTCCCGTAATCCTTATGAATTCAGGCAGGTAACTCGTTCCGCCAATAACAAAAGTTTTTGTCCCAGTCCTCAAGCAGAGCGACTCCGCAAACACATCAAGAAATTTGCCAAAACAGTGCCAAAAAGTCCTTTGCAACATCAACAGGCTCAAAGAAGGTTGAGGAAGAGGAACAATGCAACTCTGTCAACACATAATATTAGGCGGCAACTTTTCACTCCCAGGTTTGCAACGGGCAGGTTTAATCATGGAGTCCAATGGTGGCGAAACAAAGCATTTAGAAACTACCAGGCCACTGTACTTAAAGCAAGGACAAAGTTCCTAACCCGGAAAGAAAGGGAGAGGTGGCAAAAGAGGCAGAATAAGAAAACCATAAAAGTAGTTACAAGTGGTTCAAATGGACATGCAGTAGGTGGACTACAGCAAAAATGTAAAGCATTACACAAACCAGCAAAGGATCAGTTATCTGACTGTTTGGGGAACAGTTCTGCCACCAGTTCTGTCGACCAAACTCAGGAGCCTGTGGATGCACCCAAAGAGCAGAACTTCTGCTCGAAACCCTGGAGTCCTGAGAGACTGAAGGAATGTCGGGTGTTTCTGAGGAAGATCAACTCTCCGGACAGTGAATCATTGGAGGAAGAGTGGGACTCCTGTACTGTGACACTGGATGATGGGTCACCCTCTGCATACGTATTTGCAGGAAGGGAGAGCGAATTGGTAGGAGTTGTTAAAGCTGTGAAAACTGAAAGAATAAACATGAAGAGGAGGACCGCCTCCAGAGAGCTTGCAGGTTCTGCTCCTAAATCAGTCCAGGAGCAAGATGAGATGCCAGAGAGGAGGCAGAAAGGCAAACGCAAAGGTCCAGGGGTTGTGTCTACTGAACCACCACCAGCGAAAATGTTGAGACAATCGCGAATGAGGGGCCTGACCGGGCCACGATGGTGTGACTTTGTGTTTGGTAACTACCTTGCCTCTTTCATTGAATATCACTAAAGACATGTACATTTATCAATCACCACAAAGTCAACTTGTGCTCTCTCTTTTCTCACAGAGAACTAAACGAAGCACGAGACCTCCTCCTTCCTGGGAAAGGGACTTTAACATATGGTGCCTTCTGACATTGAGCTGACCACGTGGACTGACCATCCCAACATGGTTCAGTCTTACACTCAGCAGTTATGTAGCAGTCTAACTTAACAAAAGCTTGATGTTGCACTATTTTTATCCATGGATATGTATGTACAGAGTGTTTGATACTGTTATGTTTTTTGTTTTTTTTTATCATTAACTTGCCTTTGTCTTTCTGAACGTGTTTATCTCAAAACGTTTCAATGGGACTGCATAAAGCTGGTGCTATCCCCAACAATCCTCATTATTAAGGAACCAAATAATATTATTCTGAAACCAGTCATTTCTTTAAGTACTTGAAGTAATTGTTATTGTACAGCTCTTAAATATTCCCCCAAATTAATCTTCATTGTTTCGTGGCACTCTTAAATTCTGAGTTTCTGGCTAAAATAAAGTTATTAATAAGTTAATAACTTTTTTTAATTTGGAAAAATTATATTGAAACTTGATACTTTATTATCCCCCTTTGTTTGATACTGTCACACTTGTAACATTTTAAACCAGGTGGCAAAAAACATGCTTTGAATGAAGGAATTATTTTACCCCATTCAAAAAATGTGTATGGACCCCAAATATAAAATTGGGTGTCAAACCTTTTGGGCAGCAGTCCAATATTTTCTTTTTTCCGGTATTTTTTAAACAAGAGTTTGGAATCTTGGCACCAATTCACATTAAGTGCAAACATACACGTTCTAAACAACTTCATTTTCAGTCGCACTAAACCATAAACTCCAAACCCAGGGGTGCACATGAAGTAATGAAGAAAGTGTCGTTATGCAGTTGTAGAAAGTAGATTCTGATTCATTTGTCGGTCTGCGCGATCCAACTTGTTTTAACTAATATGACTGTGTCAGATCTACTTCTTGCACAATTCCACCTGAGATTATTAATCCCGCTACACAGACTCCTCCCCCATGTTTTGCACATCCCATGTCCTACTACCAACCCCTACTGTAAAACTAGAGAACCTATTTGGTGCAATACAAAACCCAGAGGATTTATCAGTATGTAGTAATTATTTTATTGCTGACAGACGAATGGATGTAAACAAGTACCAATGGCCTGGGATGTTACTTCAGCTGTTTCCATAGCCGTGTAATGTGATCTTAGAGGATATTGCTATACAAGACTAGTCCCCCCCCCCCCCCCACTGCTTTATTCAACTCAATGAAGCAGAAAAATAACAGATGCTTAATTGTTATAGTAGCATTACATTTTAATCATACACATAATAGCATTAATTACTGTTTAAATGCAGGTGGGAGACGTGTTGCTGTTCCTTTTGTTTTTTTCTTCGAGTTGGAGCAAGAGACACCTACCTCCACTGGAGCTCAGCTAGGCCCACTGCTCTATTGATTATCAACCTTGTGATAGACACGAGATTTGATTTGTTAACACTAATCTTGGATCGATACGTTTGATCTGAGATGTCTGGCTGTAGGTAAAAACTTAAACCCATTAGTGTGTGTGTGCTACTAGGATGGAGGTGGTATGGCCCAGTGTTGTGATGAGTAAACCTCTGTTGAAGAACCTGGTGCTAAACAATTGTTGTATATTTTCTTTATCGTGTTTTTATACTGTCCTCTACAGGTGCACTAAGAGGCGTCTGTCATTGGAACAATAAAGTCTTTTGAAATAACTAACGAGTGATGGATGGTTTCCACTGCAGAGTGAAGGACGGTCAACATTGTGGTCCGTCAGCCACTAGTGTCCACTCTCTGCCACCTTAAGAAATGTTTATTTACCCATAACTTACTGTTGTGGTTCATATTGATTTGACTCAGCCCATAGATTTTACTTTGAGAAGTGTAAACACAGAATCCTAAAAGTCAGGCACCACTAATCAGGTTGTGATGATGAAAAGAACAAGCTTTATTGATATATTTCACTTTTACAATTAAAATGGCAAAACTTGAAAATGAAAGTTACTGACATCAGTTTCACTATGTTAACATTAGAAAGGCATTGGTGAAGTTAACTGGTTAAAAGCAACATATTGTGGTTATTCTTTCTGCATTAACTGTTTATAGCCTGACTCTATGAAACATTAGCCTCCTGGTTGATGAGGGTGTTGAGATCCAGCTTTGTTTTCTCCAGAGCTGCGGTTTTGGCCCTCCGTGACGGGCGCATCAGGGAAACTGACTCTGGAACGTTTTCTCCATCACTGCAGCCAAAACAAAGAACAGGTTAAATGTGGGATATTAGATTAAGTAATGTTCATCATGTGTGATGGCCTCAGTCATCATGTTTCCTGAAACACGGATGGGAATAATGAAAGGAGCCTCACCTCTCCTCTGACGACTCAGCCCTCCTGCTCGTCTTTCTGCCTCCTTTAGCTGCGCAGACTTTCCTCTGACCTGTGTACACAAACACTCCGGTTACCCCGCAGCGCTGACTCAACGCTTTCTCTCAGGTAGACGAGAAGAAATCTAAAAATACACAGCTGCAGTTATGGATGCGTATACACAACCTGCATTACCTCTTTTTCCTCTCTTGGCAGATTTAGATGGATCTTCTGTTGCAGCCTCTGTGGAAAGAGAAATTCATATTTAGTTGTTCCTCTCTGCTCGCTGTGTTCTTATCCTGACAGACACCGAGCAGGATGGAGTCAGACATGTTTTAATCCGCTTGGAAACATTCTGCTATTAAGACCTAATCCTTTTCCCAGAGGAGTTGTCACAAACTATGGTAAATCTAGTTAGAGAGACTCTGAGATGACAACATTGTTTATGGCTGCTCAGCGGGGCGTCGGGTGCTCTTTTATACTGATTGTCACTTAATGTACCATCTGCATTGACATCCACTGGTTGAAGTGCGCTGGCGCTGAGGAGCTCGGCCTGTTCTCTTGAGTCCACAAGCTGATTAAACATCTTTTCCAGAGCTCTGAGACACACACGATCCTTCACCACCTGAAGAGAAGGACATCAGAAAGATGACATATGATTTTATTCAACAGACACACATGCACATAAAGGCCTCATCTAATCAAGTAATCTATTTCAGAAGAGTTAATGGCATCTGTTTTGATAATTGATTAACTTTGTTTTTATTCAAGCAAAAAATACCAAACATTCACACATTCCATCTTTTGAATTGTGAGGATTCCTGTTTTATGCAACAGTAAACTGAGTATTTTGGGATTTTACACAGATGGTCTAAATCTTTCACTATTTTCTAACGGAGAAAATATCTTAATATCTAATTGATAATACAAATACTAGGAACATAGATAAACATAAGTATATGAGACTGTTTTAACTGGATGTTTGTGTCTACCTGTACAAGCTGCTGCAGCAGCGACTGCAGGTCTTTCCTGACGGTCTCGTCTCTGCTGAGCTCCAGGTTACTGAGAGTCTTAGCATAAAGACGAACTTCAGGGGCTGTAGGGTCCTTCAGCATCTCTCCACACATACGCACTGCCAAGTAGTCATGGACACACACCTCCTGAAGACAAACAACCAATAAATTCAACTAGTTTTCATTGTGAAGTGACACATGCAATTTGCAGATTTCATCTGTGCTGGAGAAGTGAATATACATTTCTGGGATGACAGCTGAGTGAATCAATAAAAGAACAGGCTACTATTAAATAACACATTCGTCTCAGAGGATGTTTCCCACCTCTGTTTTGGTTGAAGGTTTAATAAGTGCACTTGGTCGAGTCAGCTCCACAAGCAACTCGACCACGTTGTTCATATCCACCTCAGCAAGAGGAGAGGTGGCCGGAGCATTCATCAGAGTCCGAACTGTTGGAAGGAAACTCTCCTCCACAACCTCCTGGTGGACCCTAATGCACCACAAAGACCACCACCTTATTAGTTTGTATTGCATAACGAATCACTCCCTACAGACAAGTCATGATTATAATAATAAGAGGGAAATACACAGTTTAATAAATTAACCACATAGCTCATAGTTTGCTGGTATATGAGAACATGTGTGACCTGCTCTCGCGGGCGTAGAGTTGGAAGAAGATGCCGAGGCAGTGTCGCAGGCGGGTGTCGTCCTCAGTGACAGGATTGTACCACAGCAACACCAGACGTGACAACATCTTAGCACTGGAGATGCGGCCAGTGTACATGAGCTTGGCCAGGCCTTCTGCTGTTTCTGTACGCAGGTCAGACACCTGAAAATGTGGAACAAACACAAACCTCAATAATACTTTAACACTTTACATCCAAAATGTGTGAATACGTAGTCAGGCTCATGAAACAGCTCACCTCACTGTCCAAGAACTCTGAGAGCATCACAAGGATACTCTGCGCAGTGTCCTCTGCCTTCTCCTCAGCCACCGCGGGTGTGTCCTCTTCCTGTCTGTCAGGAGACTGGGAGGGCGGGGCAGTCTGAGTGGCAGCTGTTTCAGAGAGCAGCTGGAAGCCGAACAGCAGCAACAGGTCGATGATGGCCCGCAGAGCACTGATACGGATCTTTACCTCGTCCAGCTGGGCAATCTGGAAAAGAAACAAATACACTTTAAATACTGGCAGTAGAAAAGTTGAGCAGAGTAACAGAAAAAGATCAGATCTGTGGATGACTGGTTATCTCGAGGGTACTGATGTTGCTGTTGAGTTGACTGTGTACATTTTAAATTTGCAAAATAAATTTAAATCTTCTCTCTTGAGCTGATATAAACGTCTCAGCAGCTAAAATCTCAAAGCTTCAGCAATTAAAACAGAATCTATCATCACAGGCGGATACAACTGGGGATTTAAATGTGAAAACACTTTGGGATTCATTTACTGTCAATCATTTCTGATTGATTTAACATTTGTAGTGTAGTGTCACCTGGAGCAGCAGGACCATGTGAGCTTTGGCCAGCTCCTTGCTGTGCAGAGTGCATGTTCCCAGACACACCACGGCCATGTTGCGGACAGCAGGGTGAGCATTTGCTATGCTGGGCAGGACCTGACACAGAGAGACATATTGATTCACTGGTTTCATAACGTGTAAAACAATTAACAAATCACGCATGAATTAAAGGTCTGATTTGGTTTGTCATCCTCAAGAGTTTAAGGCTCAGCTTTGACCTCTAATGGTCATAATTTACACTCCTGTCAAAATTCAGTAAATGTTACTACATTTGGCATCAGACATAACTATATGAGATGGCCTCCTGATTTATCACAGCCACCTATTCTCCTTAATCATCATATAGGGAGTGACATGTTTCCTACATTTGAGCAACTGCAAAATAAAATGAATTCACCCCAATTTCACCTTTTCAGATTGCCCCAGGGTTTCAGTTATTTTGAAGCTTGCTTTTCTGATTTGCCTGAGGATTCACTCTGGTTTTCTTGTGAGCCTTTAAAAATCTCACCTTTAATTTATAGTTTCATCTTCTCTGAGAAGAGCATTGAAAGAGTTGCACATGGCCTCAATCTGTGCACGGCATGGCCTAACTAAAATCAAGGTACCGCATCTGTCTGTAGATTCTATCTGGGAGACACTCAGACTCTCATCTCTCATTCTAGCTATAACTGAAACTGGCCACTTGTCATTGGCAGACAAAACAGTATATGCAAACCAAAAGTATGGGTAGTAGCTTGGGTCTGATACTACTGGTTTCTAAAAGGTTCAGTTGGAGTTTGTGAACTGAAAATCTATGGAAACTCAAGTGACAAATATAATGAGGGGTGTGAATATACCAGTGAGGACATTAGGGCACTTATGGTTGGACCAATCCGAGTCTTAATGGTCATCTGCTTCAGCAGCTCAGCACACATAGTTAAACATCTCAGAAGAGAATCTGGATCATTCTGAAACACAGAAAACAAAAAAACACATTTTCAAGACTTTTCCTGGAAAATCTCTATCTAGTTTTAATAAAATGGACAGACAAAGAATCGTGCTGCCTGTGTGGATATTAACCTTCTCAGAGCGGATCTCTTTGTCAGCTGGCTGGTTGATCTCTGCGATTTCCTGGTGGATCTGGTTCCTGTGGTTCTCCAGCTCTGTGATGGAGTCTTTCAGCTCTGCAGCGCGGCTGAACTCCTGGGCACTGATACAGTCCTCCAGGGTTTGTTTGGCCTCCAGGATACGCACCTTCACCTCTGCCAGCTGGATGGGAGGGGGGGGGAAGAGAGGTGGGGAATCATTAATTGGCTGAAATGCACTCCAGAGGATTTTTGACTGTTGAGACCTCCACTAACAGGAAAAACAACAACAGCTGAGGTTCTGGGCCAGGTTACAACTCTCAAGAGAGAACTTTACTTTTACTCGCTGAAAAAGAGAAGTTAAAACACCTGGGGTAGGTTTCACTTCCTCTGCAGCTGTTTAGTCTCCATAATAATAATAATAATACATACTTTAGATGCTTGTTCAAAGATAGAGATAGTCAATACATTGACATTAATGACTAAACTCTGTGGCGAATTCTGTTCCTTGGCCACCAGTCATTGAGGTCAAATACGGTGAAGAAATGTGGTGAAGAAAACTGATAAAGAAGGAAACCTAATGAACTAGAATACCCAAAGGCAAAAATCAGAATGGCGTACATGATTTGCACCTTCCAACCCACTTGTTAACACATGCAAACCATCTGCCAGATGGAGGTACAACAGAATGAACAAATAGACACAGACAAGGAAGGAATATAAACAGAGCTCAGAAGAGTGTAGATGAATGTTAATGGAAATTATAAATAAGTAACCTAGATTTAATGTATTTGGATGTCAGTACAGAGGTACAATGTATTATATACACCTATAAATATTGTATACTTTCTAATTTTCTTTGGTAAATTTCCATACTCTTTGTCTCTTTGTAATAATGACATTTTTCTACAAAATTACAACTAGTTCTGTGCCAATATATCATGTTTTCATCCATCCTGAAATTGGAGGGCATTAGAGAATCTAACTGCCTCTGGCTGCTTTCAGTTGGCAAAGTGTTGCCCACCTGGACCTGCTGCCGGCGGCACTCATTCTTGTCCACTGGTTGACTGGCCTCCATGATGGGCTCCCTCACATCAGAGATGATTTCTGCAACCTGTGCAACACAAAGCCATTTAAACATTAATCTCAGTGGGAATGATGCCCTCGCTGAATAATGGAAAATGTGGTTAATGACATCTCAAACAAAACATCTCTAGTAGCAAAGGACAGTTTAATTTGTGCATCCATCAACGGAATCCTCCCCCAAAGCGTGTCCATCTGGAAACACTGATTAATAATTTCCGCTTTATATTTGTATTTCTGCCTAATGTTTCTGTCAAGTGAATTCACAAAGGGCATCAATAAATGAAGTTCAGTCTGGATAGAGTGAAAAATGACTGCTGGAGAAAGTTCCTATTTGAAAGTAAGATTTATTCTAACTTACAATCTGTATACGTCTGTGGTCATCAGAGAGGAGGGTGAGGAGTTTCTCAGTGAGCAGGGAGACCAGAGAGGAGGGGGTCTGTGGAAGAGCCAACATCTCCTGCAGAACAGCCAACACACGCTTCCTAAAGAGACAGACAAAAAATCTGATGAATGACACCAAAACAAGGTGATAATTATAGTTGGGAAATCTGACAAAATTAACTTGTTTGCCCTGAAAGGTGATTGTCAGAGAAAATTAAAATAAACACTAAATCTTCAAAATTACCGACACTATCTGTTACCAAACAAAATGACCTTCAAAAGGCTACGTCTCTACTACTGCGTTTAGCCGTATAGAGCTATAAAAGCTAAACAAACCTGACCCTCATCTTACCTGCCGCCCTCCTCGTTTGTGTCCAGACACCCGATGAGATGGATGAGCTGCTGAGAGACAAACTCTTTGGTCATGACCAGCTCCAGCTGATTGAAGTCGGCCCTCTGCTCCTCCGACAGCACGGGCACTGCCCTCAGATATCTACCACAGAGTCATGAGTCAAACAGCAGCCCTCAGAGAACAGTCAGATTAGATATTAATCAGCGACACTCTCAATGACGGCCAAGACAATATTCACACTGCTCTCAGAGACCCGAGCGACAGTGGTAAAGCTCAGAAAACACAATCATATAAAATACAACACATGAGTAGCTAAGCCCTGTACTTGCACTAGCAACAAGCAATCCCCACACACAACTGTATCAGCCAGCCCCTGATTTATTCATACAAACCTGCAACTGGTCACTTACTTTTGAAGACAAAATGTTAAGCATGCTGCTCTAATACAGTTCATTTATTTACAAAGCACAACAGTGGTGATAAAATTAGGCAGAGTAAAGCAATGCAAAGGAAGGATGATAATTGAGTCTTGGGGCAGAGTTTGAAAGTCATTCAGTGGTTATTGCAAGAACTAATATTTTAAAGACAATAAATATTATATCCAGGTATGTTGTATGCTGCTATTCGCAGAGTTGCTTTTTTACACATGGCCACCTGGCAACTACTCTCCATTCACTCTGTTTTTAGCCTTGGAGGGATGAGGGAAATATCTGTGTCTATATATATATTAACAGTCTTTCACTGCTGTGGACAAGAAGGTCAAATTCACCAAGATATATCAGGTAGATGGGAACTGCATACTCAGGATTCACATTATTCTCAGATGTTTGCCATTAACTACAAGATTATTCTAAAAGTATTGATTATAGCTGCTTTACCTACAAGAATAAAGAAGCTGTTGTTACTGATCAATTCTCTGCTTCCACAGTTTGCACTGCAGAAAGAGCAAATTATACAGCTCACAGCAGGAAAACTGAGAGTAATCCTGTGAATCAATCATTTCTCTCACCCATGGAGGTAGTCGGCGTAAGTGGCAGCGTCTGCTAACACTTGCTCCAGTATTTCATCACCTTCATCTCCTTTGGCATTGATGAATTCACACAGAGCTCTCCAGTAGAGCACATTCTCACAGGTCAGAGAGTCCACTGGGATCAGCCTCCTATTAAAAACACACATGCTTGATCTTCAGCCTCAGTTTAATCAGTCATATCTCATAAGAGACAGAGTTTGAAGCGTGTCAGTGTACCTGTTGTCGAGCTGAACTCTGTCCTGCAGCAGTTCTTCAGTAGGTTTGCCATTGAAGATGGCTCTTAGAGTATCCAGAGCTGTTTGGGAGCAGTTCTCCACATCCAGCTTGTGCAGCAGGTCGATGACGTTACCATCGAGCCGAAGCAGCCAGGCCGGCAGCAAACGAGCACAAACCACTTCCCTCACCCCTTCTATATTGAACACATCCAGCCAGACACATTAATACAGCAAGATGTTTTATGATCAACAAACATTTAGGTAATTTTTCCTAAATATGCCAACAAAATATATTTAAAGACCTTGGACTAACTTTAAACAGCTTCTTGACATAAGAGATCAGATTCAAAGAAATAATAGCAGAATTGTTGATACTTAAAATAAGTATTACTAGCAGCACTATTTGAAGTATTACAATAAAGTAAGTGCAAATAACAATTCTTTTTTATTAATTTTTTTTTTTTTTTTTTTACATATCACACACATATACAGAATTACAATTACCTGATGAGTCATGGAGTCCCTGCTGCAGAAGAGTAACTCTCTGTGCAATAGTCAAAGCTTTGATGTGAACCTTATCAGCTAGAACCTTAGACACACACAAGCAGAAATGTTAGAACAAACCTTAATTCATAATATAAAAAAAGAGCAAGTGTTTGGCCAAATTAAAAACACTTAATTATGTTGTTGTCTGTTGTACTTAGCATGAGAGTGAATGTATTCATACTGAAAAATGTGATGCATGTGTGGCTACCTGGTAGGCTAGCTTGCGGACATTCTCTTTGATGTCCCGGGTACGTTTGAGTACTTTGGGGAGGGTCCGTGGGGACATCGCAATGCAGGACAGGACAGCACGTCGCACCTCAGCGTTACTATCATTGTCCAGAATCAACATATATGCTGGAAAGAGGAAAGAAACAGAGCAGTAGACTTTAGAGAGCCAATGGCAAAGATACCCGAAAGTCCCAAAGAAGTATTTTGGCAATAGCAGAACAGACTGTGATATTTGGGTTCAAACACACAATTTCCAAATTATAACATGAAGGGAAAAAACAAACCGTTGATGGTTGGACATTCAGGATCTTTTGGCTGCTGCAGACGCGTCATGGCCAAAGCAGCCTGGATCCTCACGTTGGGGAACTTGTCGGTGACACGAATCAGCATGGCTTGGTGGATGTGATCAAAGAGGTCATCATCAATCTGGGCATTCTCTGCCATACTGCCAAGCAATTTGTTGATCAGCTGGCACACGCGGAAACGCACAGCATGGCTACTGGCTTTATGAGACTACAAAGACAGGAAAGGAAAGGACGAGCAAGGATTGGGGAGAAAGAGGAAGACATTAAGTGTATGGTTGTGGACATGGATCGTCATATAGCAAAGAACAAACAGTGCCTTAAGAATTTTTCATGCATTCACTTGTGTAAAAATGTTTATACCTCTAACAGGAAGTTGAAGATGAAACTCAGAAATGGATGATCCTCCTCGGCTTCTTCCTCTTCCTCCTCATCCTCCTGCTCCTCCTCCTCTGTTTTAGGTAGAGACTGGAAACTTGTGGCGAACCTTGCGACAAACTCGATGACATTTTCAACGGTAGGTTCACGCTTGTAGACAATCATGGCGTACTTCAAGTAGTGGACAAACTCCTCATGGAACAGGGTCTTATCCTCAAGCTGGAGGACGAGACGGAGGAAGTTGTTAATAACAGACAATAAGGGGTGAAAACCAAGATAAAGAAAACATACAACCACACCTACAAAATGACTCTGGTAACACTTTACTTTAGGTCCCCGTATTTATTTGCACATTTAGAAACACTTACTTATCGACTTATTAAGGGTCAACACATACACACACAACTGTAACTCCTGTGGACACAAATGAGTGGAGGCTGCTGTATAGGAAAGGATTCTTATCCTTGATTAATAACTTCATAGTTTTCTCTATAAAACTTCAGAAAGCAGTGAAAATCCTCAGAATAATTTCACATAGCCTTTTTCGATGTCTTTAATGCCCGATCAGCAACATGAAACCAGGAGAGATTCAGTTTATGTGAAGTATGACAGGAGGAAGAAAAGAAGCTAATCTTCAGACATGTGGGGGATTTGATGACTTATTTTCTCTGTCGATGGAATAATTGATACATCGAGTAAATGTTGCAGCTAATGACAACTTTCTAAAAGAGTAAACACAGTTGTAAATAATACAAATGTCCTCAGTGTCCGTTAACAGCTATTCATTATTGTGTGTAACCTATAATGCCTCTATTAAAGCTCAGTTACTGCTAATAAAAGCCTATGTGTGTGACCTAATGCAAGCTATAGATTTGAATTGTCACTGTGAGTCTGTTAGCACGTCTGGTTATAAACAAACAGCTTCCCATGAACACCGGGCCTCACCTTGTTGTATCGGCTCTTCAGGCTGGCCACCAGCTTGGCCTTGTTGTTGTGGCCTTTCTGAGCGCGTTGAAACGCCTCTTTAATCTCCATTTCACTGTCAGCGGTCATTTTCCCCCCTGTGGAAAACAAGAGTGAAAACACACAGTCAGTCAAACAGCCGCAGAAGCTCCGACACTAACAGGAATAAAGTATCTCTATCTATCCATCCATCCATCCATGATACAAACAGCTCGTTAGTCTCCGGTGTCTCCTCAGAGAGAACCGGAGCTCAGCCTCGAGAGAACAGCAGGAAAACTACGGAACTGACGAGAGTCGTGTGGGATTAAGTTTCCCAGAGAGACGTCACATCTTCTTTAATCATAACATTGAGGAAATCATCGTGTTACACGGAGACATTTCCACTCACTCTGTTTTTAAAGACGCTGCTTTCCTTCCCGTCTCTTCTGCTCCGCGCGAGGAAGCCGCCCGTTTTCAAATCCAACTGTCGCGAGAACCGAGACGCCTAATCTCGTCCGCTACGTAACGACGTGTTTCGCCCTGAGTGTTGCCTGGCAGGCGGAGGCAAAAAAAAACCCAAGAGACTGTGTAAGATAAGATAAGATGGGTCAAGATAAGATAAGATTAAACTTTATTGATTCACAAACAGGGGACATTCAGTACAGCAGCAGGCAGGTCACAATGAGGTATACAGGTAAAAGTAATTTAAAAAAAAAAAAAGGTTTAATCAGAATGAAAATATTCATTACTTATATCCCTAAATACATCCCAATTGTTAATGGTTTAAATGGAGTACAATTGAAATTCAGGGAAATGTCTTAAAATACATAGAGAGTATAGACTCAATTATAAAAGTCACATTAGATGATCACACTGAACCATGTTGCTCAATCATATTGCTTGATTTTGATTGTGTAAACGAAAATATCCTGACATTGATCAGCCAATATTTCCATCTATATGTGCAGCTCTTCTGCTGGTGTTGTAGGCTCATGATGCTGATGTCGTGGAGTCAGATACAGCTGTGGAGGGAAGAGCAGGAACACAGGTCTTCACAGGGGGATGGAACTTTTCATCGCATGTCATCAACAACAGCAAACATCTATTCCTGGAAATCAATTTAATATAGAGGGCACTCTGTCAGCGTGTTTGCTTTAGACCTGCGTGCATGGGGGAGGGATTATATGGGAGGTGTATTATCATATCAAATATTCATGCTGGTAGATGTAGGTGGGCTAAAAGTTTCTCCATAGCCCCTACACTTTTGTCATGAGCCAAAAGAATCTGGGGAAAAATGGCCTTTAGAATATCTGTACATCTTAATTGATTTACGACCTTTATATCATAAGGCCTATAGGCATAATCAAATAATCATTTCACATTAATTTGCACTTAACTTTCTGTTGCATGCCTAATTATTCACTTATGTCACCACTATCCATTACTGTATGTGTGAGCAGTGAGCACATGCATGACCACATGGCCAGTGCTAAATTACTACCACTACAACAACTAAGCAAAAATATGCAACTGCCTACAGGAGCCCAAGACCTCCAGAGTATTTGCATCACTAAATTACACTAAATTACAACATGCAGTGTAATCTAATTTTCAGGTCATATCTTTTAAGATAAACTTAATTTGATGTATTGATAGAACACATCTTACAATAAATAGCATCTCATAGATGCTCTGAATTCCCTTGTGCCTCAAACTAAATGACTTGTATAACTAGGGATAACAGCACATTCTGTCTTAAAACATTCATGGTGTCACTCTGGGCTGATGAAAACTGATGGAAGCAGTTATGTGAAGAATAAAAACGGAAATTTAAAATCCCTAAACACTTGTTCACTATTGTGAATTAGTGTTTAAATAGTATTTAATGAAAGTACAGATTAACTGACAATCCAAACCTGTGTTGTTTTGTTTCTGGGTTTCTGGGTTCACAATAATGGCCATACATATTCTATAAATGGTGATAAATGGCTGGTGGGTGGGTTAGTGGAGGCCACTTTGTCAAGTCTGAGAAAAAAATCACATTGGTCTGGAGGAAGATGATGTAGGCTATTGTTCTGCAAGATGAAACAAATATGTGACATATTTTATCCATTCAATAGAAGAAGCTGTTAATGTTAATCTGAAGAAGAAGCAGAAGAAATACAAGGTGCATTTCTCTGCCATTTTTGATAGATATTGTTTTTCCAATGTTTTATTAAAACAAACATGTCTGTTCTTCTCACTGGGAGGTTCATGCACTGACACTGCTCACTGCGCACTGACACTGTTTACGGTATCTGACTGATGGAGTAAAATCACACGACTGGACCCCAGGGACCCTCTCCTCCTCCTCTTCCTCCTCCTCTCCTCCTCCTCCTCCTTCCTGCTCCCGGTGATCGGTCCTGATACAGCAGCGCCGGTAGGGGCGGGGCAGCACTGCAGCAGCAGCAGTGCGCCTCTCGAGCCGTCTCCGGTAATGTACCGTAGAATACACACGCCCCTCTCCGCCCCTGCCGCGAGACAGGTGGTTGGACTCTACACCTCCGTCCTCCAGCGCTCCCTCTCAGAATAACATTTTAAAACACAGATTTATTTCTCTCTCTGTCAGCAGCGGGGAAGAGTCGGTTGGCGCGAGCGCGTCCCCGATGGACTTCCAGCGTGTGACCTCCGCGAGCACCGGGCGGACCGCGGGAGAGGGGGGCAGCCACCGGAACGCACGAGGAGAGCCCCGCCGACCCAGATGTTTTCCAGCGAACCGCTCGAGCAGCGCGCGGGAGCGGCTCTGCGCACAGAGGAATGACATGCACGCGTGAAAAAAAGTTGACGCGATTCGCGGTGGGATTTTTCCTCTGAGCTGTGGCAGGATCGTTTCTGAGTGCGCCCCGGTGCGGGAAGTTCCCCTGGAGGAGCGAAGGGGGCGGTGGATCCATTATGGCTTCGGGCGCCGGTAAGGCTGCCGCTCAGCCCCCCGGGCCGGGCTCCGCCGTCAACGGGACTGCGGCAGAGTTCCCCAACATCGAGCAGGAGCTGTACGACTACCAGATGCACAGCAAGATGTGCAAGAAGATCGCGCAGCTCACCAAGGTAAGAGCCGCTGGTGGCACCGGGAGACAGGCGCGCTGCCACCGGATGTGTCAGGCTGATTGGATGATCTGATGGCCGCCTCACTATCTGCCACATCGCACTGACACAGAATCAGGCTCCATGGTGAAAACACATCCGCTACTCATGGTACTGTGATGGGGAGTATTCTACACAACACAGAGGCTATCTCAGAAATCAAAATTCTTATAGAGATGATCACTAGAAGACAAATACAGGAAATATAAGATGATACAATATACAGGACAGCGCGTACATTAATAAACAACACTATAGATGGACACCATATGTCTGTGAAAACTTGGATCAGTAATCAGACAGTAGCAGGATCATTACAGGGGCTTTAGGTGAAGGCTGCAGATCTTTTCACTGCCAAACCAATCAGAGCAACAATTAACAGTGATGTATCAGTCAGGTCATCTGTGCATTATCTTCACCATGCATCTGTGTGGCAAAGATTAAAAAAACGCTTTGCACGTTTCACAGCACAGATTTGCACACAGATGCCAAAGCCCTCAATTATTTCCCATTGTTTGCCCAACAGATAAAATGCATCAGATGCTTCATTTAAAAAAGATCCCGCTGAAAATGGTTATTTATAAATGCATGAAATGACTTATCACCAGATATTTGTCATGAACAGGCTTTAATCTCCACATCTCACTGTACATCTTCTTCCATGCACTCCTGTCAGGGTGCAGCCAGGGATGCTTGGCAGCTGCAGCAGCAGCAGCCGTTATGTGCTCTGCATTTCATACAGTAAGCATTGCTATATGGGGATTCACCCTCTCTGTGCTGCACAATAATGCTTACAGAGGCAGGGCATGACCCGTCGCTTGTTGAGCTATGACAATTACTGATGACTGTGCACTTCCCGTCTTCCCTTATGGCTTCACCTCTGTGCAGCCCATAGGTGTGCGTGTGTCCAGAAATTCATGCAATGCAATGCATGGCACAGCTTTATTTGTGTGTGTTGTCCAAAAGGCTTTTACTCATGCAAACAGACACAGATAAACAACAATGACACACATGAGGGGTCAGCACTTGTGTCTGTGCTTGTTAGGGGGAATTTGCCAGCCCCATCCTTCTACACCTCCTCCTCCCTCCATCATAAATCCATCTTGTGAAGCCTCCACTAGTTTCTCTCTCTGCTGAAACTTTATGCAGGCCCTGCCAGCCCACTTTAGCTCTTTGATGACGACAGTAAATAAATCTGAGACCAGTAGCGCTGATGAAATATAAGGATCATCAAATCTGATATTTGGTGTAAGCAGTTTTTCACCAGGCTCTGGGATGCTGAGCATGTGACACAGAGTGTTTTGGGGCAGGGTGTGGAGAAGAGAGGAAGCGAGAAATGGGTCAGCTGTGGTAACCTTATATATTTAATAACCCGCACTCTACTCTGCCTACTTGCTGGCACGCACACGCACGCACGCACGCACGCACGCACACACACACACACACACACACACACACACACACACACACACACACACACACACACACACACACACACACACACCTTCAGAGGACATTACATTTATATTGATTTTTTCCTTCACCATAGTTACTACTTGCCTAACTTAAACCAAAACGAAACCCTAAACTTAACCGAACCCCAATTTAAACCTAAATCTGATCCTAACCTAACCTTAATCTAACCATAACCTAACCTGAATGTAAACCTAAACCTAACCAAAAACACACAAAATGTGATGATTTCAATTCACACACACACACAAACTTGTACTTCTGTCTGAGTGAAAAAGCCCCTTACCCTGATCTTAACCACCACAACTAAGTGTCTAACCCTAACCTGAAGCGATAGTTAGAACCGGCCATGGTCCTCACAAAGACATCTGTACAAGTGCACACACTCATGCACTTAACACACCTCCTCACGTCTACCGGCTCCGATCACCCATCCACACTTATGCTTGACTTACACTGCTCCCTTCCCCCCTCCCTCTGCATCCCCCCTCTCGCTCTGCCAGTGAGAGTGTGTCCTGGTTGAATGGGTGTTGCTAAAGATAAACCAGTAGCACATCGGAGTGTGTTTACACTACAAGCCAATGGGAAGAAAGCGAGTGCTGACCATGTCGGGCCAGCTGTTGTGAATGTTCACTTAAGCTTGTGCGTGATTGTGCACACCCACATGAATACAGAAGAGTAGTCTCTTTATATATATGACTCAGAGATCAACAGCAGCATATTTAAGTGTGTGTGTATGTTTATGTGTGTATGCACACCCACTGTTTTGATTGGCAGCTCTAATTCTCTCCATGTGACTTCCTGTACTTATCCAGCTCACACTGACACATTGTCCCTGCTTTGTAATCTAGCACACCCGGTGCCCTCTTTGATACTCTGATATATGTGGATGTGTGTGTGCGTGGGAGGGATGGCTGATGTTTGGAGAAAGTGTGCGCTGCCTGCATGTCTCTTTGCCTAACCTCTCCTCTGTGCAGCAACCATTCCCTCTACATCTCACTCCTGTTTCAACAGCATCGTCTCGCCTCTCTTTTACACTGTAGACAGAATATTAATTTCATGCTTTGCTGACTGTGACGTTATTGTCGATAAGCACGGGCACTGGCTTGTGAGGATACATGAATAACGTTGTGGACTGGCAAGATCGATACGGGGATCTTGAGAGAGGATTTACTGTAGCACGAGGCTGCACTCTGACCAAACAGCCTGGTCAAGCATCTTAAGAATTTATAACCAAAAGGCCGAATCAAAGTGTGGGACCACTTTTAATCCAAACCGTTATCTCAGTGAAATCTGAAATCACCAAACTCAAAATGGGATTTAAACAATATTTAGGTTTTAGTCTGTCACATTTAATACCTTTTCACAAAGAGGTGCAAAAACAGAGAGCTTGCCGCTAGATATCATTGTTCTTCTTTTCCTTAACCCTTTATGTTTGGATTGGAATTGGAAAGTTCAGTGTTTTGGTTTAGATTATTCTCACAAGTCAATGTAACTATGAACAGCCGCCACGATGATGATCAATACTAAAGTTTAACAGAAACAAGCCAAAAAAGTCAGTGAGCTGACACATATTTAAACATATATGTAGTTATATTTAACATTATGTTTAGTATTTATATATATATATATAGAATTACACAACAACAATATCTTAAGTCTGCAAAATGAAGGTACATAGATCATTTTAACATTTGCCAACTGGTCAAATTGGACCACTTATGGCCGTACCGCCAAAACACTTAAGTGAGTAAAATCAAACCAGTTTTTTATTGCTTCTGTTATTGAGTATATATGTTTCTGGCAATGTATACAATCTTACGTAACAACAAGAACTTAAGAAAAATCTGTTATTTGTATAGTTTGGTGTTTTCATTGTACTTTTATCTTGTCAGCAACCATTCGTATGCAGACTATATGGCCAAATGTTTGTGGACATGCTTCACCTACATCTGTGCACTTTGGTCTGGGGACGTTTTACATGGTTTTGACAATGCGCTTGAGTTCAAATTAAAAATAAATCCCAATGCTACAGCAAATAAGTTTTAGACAATAATGTGTTTCTTACATTGCGTCAATTTCTTTCAAAAACACTATGTCCATGCAGTGAACCAGGTCCATTGAGAAATGAGTTTCTGAGTTTAGTGTGACTGGCCTGCACAGAGACCTGGACTCAGTCCAAACTGTCACCTTCAGAATGAACGCGAACATCAACAAAGCCTGGCCTTAGCCCCCAAAATCAATGCCTTACATCGCTAATGCTCTTGTAGCTGAATCGTAGCAAATCCCTACAATCAGGTTACAAAACCTTGTGGAAAATCACTGTGAGTGGAGGCTGTTATAGCACCAATGTGTAAAGCCCGTTGTTTTTCTAGAAAGAGATCTTCAGCTATATCATACTTGGGTGTGCACATAATTTTGACCATCTTGCGACGCCTCAGGCTGCTCCGACCTCCAGGTTTGGGGACCACAGGGGGAGATCAGGAGAACCGCTGCTAAGTCTTCCTCCCTTCTGCTATATTCTCCTTGCTCTCACTTTCAAACTGCCCAAAGACGAAGGACAGCACACGCACTCCCCTTCGAGCCTGCCCTGGATACTGAGTCCCTTCTCTGAGTCATGAGTCATAGTTTGTGAGCCAAAGTTCACGAACTGTGACGTGATTGAACAGCCAGGGTGACATAGTGTGTTTGACTGACAGCGAAGAGACAGGTGGATTTGTGATCAGGACCCAGGCCATGTCACATCCATCAACTATATGAGGAGCTGAATTATAAGAAAAGCATCGAAGATCAATGAACATTGACAATTTAGGCCATGCAAGGGTGTGTGTGTGTGTGTGTGTGTGTGTGTGTGTGTGTGTGTGTGTGTGTGTGTGAGTGTGAGTGTGAGAGAGAGGTGGTGACATGCACACACACACACTCTCTCTCTCCAGGAATGTCCGGCAGTGCTGTGGCATCTGTGTGCTGCAGACAGGGAGGCGTCTGGATAAAATATGAGCCCATGTGTCCTCTGCTCACACCCAGGCTCGTGCGCACACACAAACACACACACCTCTGCGAGTGTGTAAGTGAGATGTCAGGGTCACGAGGAGCAGATGATGACACTGTAGACGTGGAGTGGAGGGTAAAATGAAAAGTGGGGTGAAACAGACCATATTTCACATGTCGGTCTAAATTGAGAAGACGGAGAGAGAGACACACCACATATAGTCGACAGGCAGGAGAAACACTGCACTCGTCTTTAGTTACAGTAGATACAGTTTTACAGAGTTGTTTATTCTATGTTTGGAGATTATTGTGTTTTCATGTCAGTTTCAGTTTGATATTTGTTACAGTAAAGCTGCCAACAAAGATGCATCAGGAAACGACCCAATGCAATGAATCTTCTGACTGTAACCAGGTCAGCTCAAAGGAGAAAGGTCTTAAAATCAACTCTCAGATCCACCACATGCTAATATACAAATCACAATCCTCTCAGTTACATTACAGATTAGGACAATCGAAGGAAAAAAATCACCAAGTTGTCAAGAAATAACAGTTTACTTCTCAATATGTGCTTGCAAATCAAATATGGAGGATTGTAGACCAACTTGAACCTTTTCTCATCAAAAAAATATCTTGCTCTGCAATGAAACCTTTCAACATCAAGTTAAACTCAAGAAAGATTTTATGTTTTGGATTTTTGGTTTTCATTTAATCTTCAGTTCATTTCACAAATAGTGAAAATGATACACCAAGAGTTTCAGCAATTGTAAATAAAAACAAAACAAAACCCAACAAACACCTTGAGGGGCACTCAGAGACCCCCTCCGCCAAATGATATATAGATGTTGTTGAAAGGTTTGGTAGTTTTTGCATAATGCTGCTAATAGACACAACAGACAAACCCATGAAAACACTAAGATGTCACTCAGTCGAGCACGAACCTTTACCAAGGCCCAACAGTACCCTGAAATTCAATCAAGCTGCACCACATTTCACACACTCAGATATCAGCCCTTTAAATATGCCTGTCAAGACGAACAAGCATCATTAATGAATATCAAACACATCATGATCCACCATATTGGGAGCAGATGGACTGTAGGAGCAAGGATGATATAAGATATTGTCATAATTCAGCGAGGGTCAAGGGCAGTGGTGGTGATGTGTAACGATCCCTCAGTCTATCTCTGTCTGTTGTTGACGTCCCTCCAGGTGATTTATTCGCTGAACATGAAGAACGAGGAGCAGGAGGCGGCCCTGCAGGCCTTGAGCCAAGCCCACCACGAGGAGCTGCACCGCATCCTGATGGAGACGTGTCACGAGGGGGAGGGGTCGGCACTGAGGACACGCCTGCTGGAACTGCAGGACTCTCTGGATGAGCAGCAGAGAGTTGGAGCCCAGGTGTGTGTGTGTGTGTGTGTGTGTGTGTGTGTGTGTGCGTGCGTGCGTGCGTGCGTGCGTGCGTGCGCGCGCGGGTGGGTGTGTGAGTGCACTTTTACCCCCCCCCCCCCCCCCCCGATCATGAGAGGAGCCGACCTCATACAAGGGCACATTGTGTTGCCACAATTTAATGTGTAAACTCAAATCAAATCCGCCCCTAATGTGACCTACAACAGTCAACCTACTTCAGATAGTCCATTAATTTTACCCAGTCCTCATGCACTTCATGTCTAATTTACATGCTGTGCGACACAATAAACCAGCAACATGAATCATAAATACCCACATGACTTTCTTATGAGCTCTTTGGGAAAACAAGATGACTCTCAACAACTGAAGAGATAAAAAATGTAGGCAGACCTCACATTTTTGAAACACTTGGTCTTGCTCATATGTCTGGTTTGTTTGTCATCTGCCATGTTTTCCAGATTCAGAGCAGGTAGGTCAGTGTGCAACATTAGTTTACGACAAGAAAACCATCTGAAAAGACCTAAATGTACATGAATAGACCTTTAACACTGAAGCCCCTGGGCTCTGTATTTATGAAACTGTGCAGACGAGTATGGTCAAATAGGTTTTGTATGTTTGATGAGCAAACACAGCTCAGTTGAGTGCAGAGCAACCTGGGAAATAGGCCCAACAAGATTAATACAATAATAATAGGAGGAAATGCATTATTCGAGTTAGAGCAGACTGTCACTGATGCAAATACCATACACAAGAAAAACCAGATGCTGTGCAGTGGAACATAGTCCTTATTCTGTGGCTTCACAAACCCTTGAACCCCTGTCTTTGCTCTGCAGCAAGGAGCCACGGTGTAGGCACAACAATACACTATAAGAACTAGAATGGCACTCATTCACTGATCAAACTGCCGTTCCAAGCCACCAAGGCCCAACCGTTAAATTGAAATTAAACCGCACTGAATTGCAAACCCTATCAGTCCCCTCAACATGCCTGAGTTTTATGCCTCTGCATCGACAGTTTTCGGTTTCAGTTGTCCGTCCATCTGCCTGTCTCATTCTTGTGAACATATCTTAAGATGCCTTGAGGATGCACTGATTCGATTTTGGTGATCATAGGTCGAGGTCCCGGGGGCCTCACGTGGTATGTTTATGTTTTTCTTAAACGTGATAACTTAAAATCAGCTTAAAGAAATGTATTTGAAGTCTGTACAAATGTTCACATGGACTCAAAGATGAACTGATTAGATTTTGGTGCCTGGAGGTCAAAGGTCACAGTCACCTCACATCCCTGTGAATGTAATATATTAGGATTGCACATTGGGGATTTCAGTACATCTTGTCTCACTGATTAGACTTGGGTGGTCAAAAGTCAAAGGTAAAGGTCATAGTGGCCTCTTGAATGTGATATCTCAAGACTGCTTCAGGGAATTTCTTCAACTTTTGCTCAGTTGTCACTTGGACTCAAAGATAAAATTATTATGTTTCAGTTGCCAGTGACCTAATATGAATCTGGAGTATGTAGAAATATGCATGGAAACTGCACTGGTTGGCCTAGGCATGCAGCCGCAGTGCGGTAATTTTAATTTCATCAAGAAATTAAAATTATTCCTTAGAAAATCTGTGAAAAGAAAGTGATTAAATGTAGGGATCCGCCCCCTCATCTGGATCCAAGCTAAAATGATATGTTTTCTACTCTGACCCATATAACATCCGTCCATAAAGTTTCATGGTAATCCATCCTGTAGATTTTGTGTAATCTTGTTTACGAACACACAAACTGACCGCAAAAACAAATGGACAGAAAACTACTTATGAATCCTGTTTACTTCACAGTGCAGGCTGGTAATGATGTTTTGCCAAATGCTCAGTATTGTTTGAATGTCACAACATCGCAGCTAATTGGTCTGAACGGCCACGGATTTTTTAAAAATCTTTAGTAAACCCACTGTCACACTGTTCACTCCAGTGGTCTGCACAGCCCCTACATCTCAGATCAGCAGTTTGTGCCTTTACAAAATACAAAGGAACTGTGGAAATATCATGTCAGCAGAGTGCAAAGACTCCTGAAAGATTATTTGGGAGAAAAACATAATTTATTTGAACTAAGGGAAAACTGTGTCTTAGCCCGTAACCCAGGGACATATTTACTCATTAAGCACTGAATTTATACTGTGTGTAAGTGCAGTGTTGAACATGTCGTCCTCTGTGCCTCCAGGTGCAGGCAGATTTCGAGTGCTTCCGCATCCACGCCGAGGAGAGGGAGCGTGAGACAGAGGTGGAGCTGAGGAAAAGGTTTGAGGAACGGCTCCAGGCAGCAGAGGAAGAGCTCCAGGAGGCCAAGGCCCAGATCGGTGCTGCCCAGGAGGAGAGTCTGAGGCTGAGCGAAGAGCTTCAGAAGGCAGAGGAGCAGATCCAGGAGCTGGATGCCAAATGCGAGGAGCTGCACAAATCCGTTGACGAGGAGAAGAAAACGAGAGAGGAGGAGAGACAAAGAGAGGATGAAAAGAAAAAGAAAGAGGAGGTGGTGAAGCAAACAGAGGACCGCGAGGACTTGGAGAGGTTGAAGGCGCTCTTGGAGGAGGTGAAGATGCTGAGGGAGGAGGGTGCTCGAGCTGAGGAGAGCAAGAGGCTTGCGGTGAAGGAGGAACAGGAGCAATGGGAGCAAAAGATGAACGATCTCAACGAGGAGAAGGAGGACATGAGGAAGAAGATGGAGGCGGAGTGGAGGGAGGAACGGCGGAGGTGGGAGGAGAGAGAGGAGGAGGAGAAGAAAGGTATGCACAGTGCTCTGAGAGAACGAGTGAAGAGGGCGGAGGCAGAGGTGGAGGGTCACCTGGAGAGGCTGGCCGAGAGCAAGAGGAGCACGGTGAAACTGCAAGAGCGGATACAGGTATTTACACACACTCACTCCGAATGTTTTCACTTGGAAGGAAATGGAAATGTTGCCTCATCCTGTCTCTGATGCACCCAGCTAATGATCATGTTGATGGGAAAGCAGGGAGCAAGGAGAGAGGAGAGCCGGTGGATCCTGCTTGTCTAACCACTGGCTGCTCTCCCTGAGTGCTATTCCCACTGCCAACTATCTGCTAATGAGTAGTTTGAGCAGGAGAGATTCACTGCACCACCACCATTACCTCCTCACGCATGAGCATTAAGAAGCCCTGCGAGAGCTGGCACAGAGCTGCCATAAGCCCTCGCAGCCGACCATTAGAGACTCACAGATGGGAGAGATCGCATCCTGACTCCCCACATTTCATTCCATCCATTTATCTATAGTTTTTCCGATATCATCTGTCTTTTTCTTTCTTCCCTGCATGACCCTCCTCACACTAATCCCCCTCCTGCGCCCTTGTGACTCCCCTCCAGGACCTCGAGGAGGAGCTAGAGCTGGATCGAAGGCGCGTGTCCGAGGCAGAGGGCGTGGCTAAGCGGGCGGAGGAGGAGCTTGCGGTGGCCAAGGAGAGGCTGCTGCTGCAGGAGGACGAGCTGCAGAGCCGAGCAGGTAGTGGTTCAGCCTGTCTCCTGGTGCAAATCCACCTGTCCTCTTACCTGTCTGCTGAAGAAAGCTCCGAGCGTTATTCATTATTTTCTCTGACGCAGAATTAACGTAAAGTTTTCGCCTCATGTCATTATAATAAAGTGTATACAGAAAATGCAACAAACACACATTATTCATCCTCCACTAAGGCAAACAGTTTCATCAAAGTGTCATCATACCCAGTCAGCAAGAACACCCAGAATTTATTCATAGCACGAGAACGATCATAGTTCGGCCTTTCCTCATTCAGTGTTGCTCTGCTGTATTTCCATTCCGCTTCTGTTATGCATAATCAATCAATAAATCCTTGTACATGTGTGTGTGTCTATGTGCTCACGTGGGTTTTGTTTGTTCTGTATGTGTGTTAGAGGAGCTGCTGAACCGTGGACGCTGCCAGGTGTGTGTGTGCTCTGAGGTGGAGGAGCTGAGGAGCCAGGTGAACCGTCTGCAGAGCAGGAACAGAGAGCTGGAGCTGCAGAGCAGTGGCAGAAACAACGACCACGCCCGGCAGATACGCCAGGTCTTACACACACAAATGAATAAAGTGCAGTTACATGTGCATATTAAATATTACATTCAGTGTGCTCTCTATTCTGACAATAAGTCTGTTTTTATTATGCCTGAAAAGTTCCATTTTTTAGACTCATACGTTTTAGCACCAAGGATATAGTTGGTGATAGTGTTGTAATGCACTGCATTATATCCAGATGTGTTTCAAATAGTCTCCCCCTCCACAACATGTCATGGAAATTGGTTGAGTAGTTTCTGTGTAATCCTGCTAACTAACTAACAAAAAGATGAAAACATAACCTGCTAGGTGAGGTAAATATAACACCATTTTTGACCCTGACCTCAATAATAAACATATATTTATTTAGTTTTATAAAAATTTTTGTCACAGAATAAGTGAATATTCTTAACTTTGCTGTGTGGTTATACACACAGTTGTACTTAATAAAGTGACCACTGAGTGTTTGCTGTGTGTGTTTATAGCACGCTGAGGCCCTGTCCAGTTTGCGTTCAGAAATGGTGAGAGCCCAGACAGAGGAGCTGCGTCGCATCCAAAAGCACGCAGACGACGAGAGGGACAAACTGCAGAAGGAGATCGACAAAGAAAGAGAGAACCTGCAGAAGGAGAGGGGCCATGAGAAGGACCAGCTGGATAAGGATAGAAACCGAATGCGCAGGGAGAGGGAGGAGGAGAAGGAATGGCTGAACAAACAAGTGGAAGATGCCAAAGAGCGCCTGCGTCAGGAAAAGGAGGAAGAGGTTGACAGGCTGCGCAAAGAACTGGAGGTGGAGAGGGTCCGCGTTCGTTCCCAGCTCGACAAGAGCATCGAGCAGGTCGAGGCGGAGAAGGCCAATGTGCAGCAGAAGCTGGAGGACGAGAAGAGGAGGTTGGTGGAGAAGGCGGAGGAGGACAGGAGGAGGCTGAAGGAGCAGGTGCGGAAGGCGATAGAGGAGGTGATGAGGAGACACGCAGCTGAACTGCACAGTGTCCAGGAAGCTCTGAGCTCAGAGAAGAAGACGACTCAAGAGGTCAGCATCTGTCCGCACATCATCAAATATTTTACTTGAGTAAAGTACAAACACATAGAAAAATGACCAAATTCACTTTACTACTTCAGTTAAAGTATGTAACTACTTACTTTAAAATATACTTGAAGTATTAAGTATTAAAAACTTGCATGCGGCCTACTCCCTAATGTAATGGTCTACTACATTATAATGGATGAGTCTCGCCCTCTTCATCCATTTCAGGTTTTTCGTTTTAACCAGTTATGCTGCTGCTGGAGGCGGAGTCTAATGTTACCTGCCCGCTCTGATTGGATCAGTAAACCAATTCCCCTCTCATTATTGGTTACTTTTAACAATATCAAAAACACAGTGATCATGTAACACAGCGCTGAGTAGAAAGTATACAGATAATTCCTTATATATATAGTGGAATAATAAGCACCTGAAAGTAATTTAGTAAATGTACTTTGTTACGTCCCACCACTGTGAGCACTGCTGACCACTTTACAACCTGCTTAACTATTACTGAATGAATGTGTGTGAATGGGAGAATGTGATGCGCTTTGAGTCTGTCACTATGTTACTACATCCCATTAACCATTTACTCTACACTTCTAAACCAATACTGTGATATGCTGTTAATCATTAGTAGTGATTTGACATCATGAAGAGATCTGCTTCCTTTTTGTCTTTCATTTAATGGCCTTTCTTTGGTGCAGTGAGGCTCTTTAGAAAAAAAGAGGCCAGTTTTTGCTGTGCACTTTTAAAAATAGCCTTCTGTTCTCCTCAGCTGCCTGCTCATAGAGGCTTAATTATTTTAGTTTCACTTTCAGTCAGACTTTGGATGTAATTATTTTGGATACAGGGATGAGCTGCCACATGTTCTGTCACACAGCTGCGACAGTAATACTCTCCCTGCCCTGAATCCTGGTGATGGTAAAAAGCTTAAGACACGTTTGGGGCTTGTGGCTCCTTAGAAGAGGAGATTAATTGTTTTCTCTCTGTTTCATTAGAATGTTTTAGAGGCCTGAAGACATGCAATTTTACAGTAATTAATGAGAACAAAAGCAAATACCAGACAAATGTATGTAAAGCAATTGTGCAGCGATTGCAGTTTTTGGGTCGTATCTACTGTCCTGTTAATCATCTTGTGACCATTTGGGGGGTTTGCCGCATCCCCAGGCTGAGAAACACCACTCGAAAACAACATGATTAATGAACACTTTTTGCTCTGTGTGTAGAAATTAAAATAGATTTTATCACATAATTACTCTTTTCTTTGAGAAGTCCTGTGGATTTCATTCAGACTCATAGACAATAGCTGGGTCTAAATTCAGGGACTGCATCCTTGAGGTGACACAGTCTACCCGGCCTACGAAGACCCCTACGGGCCACCGTTAAGGCTGAACCGAAAAGAAACTTCTGGTTTCGAGAAGAAATTTCCGCGACCGGCGTCACCAGCTTGTCCTGCCCTTATTGTTGTTGCCTAGCAACAGAGCTGAAGTTGAAAATGCCGTGAAAGTTTTAATGCCCCTTGGTTTTTTAACATGTACCGTTAGCTGTTTAGTTGAGTGGAATAGTGATACTCAAGCTTTGTCATTTACCTCTTTGAAAAATGGTTCATCACTGAAGCACAATGAATCCTGGGATAGATTGGGTTGGGAAGGATCCCCCCATTGGAGCCTTCGTTTCTTGTGGATGGAAGGAGAGATTTGTCGGCCTAGGTTGTAGGACCTTTGAAATGGGACAGTCTAGTTGCTACGCTGTCCAGCAATCGATCTTCAAACGGAGCCTCTGAAGGATGCAGCCCCTGAATTGAGAAACAGTTATAAACCATGTTCACACGGTGGCCATGTTCCTCTTTGAACTCTGATCCAGGTTCATTAACAGCATTTTAAGCTTCATACCCTGGGCAGGTTGTGAATTTTGTCCAGTGTTAATTAGTATCATTAAAGAGCTAAATACAAACTGTTAATGTGATAATTGTCTTTATGATTAAACCTTTTCTTGGAAGGTGTGTGCACGTTTGGAAGAGGAGAGGAGGCGCGCTGAGGAGCTACACAGCGGACTGGAGAAGGAACGAGAGGAGCTGAGGACAAAACTGAAAGATTCTACAGATGAGGTCAGAGGTCAAATAGAGCTTCCATCAGGTCAAATAACACCAGATAAAGCTGTTTGTAAATTAAAACACTCAAATGTTTCCATGTTCTAAGATCTGTCGGCTGGAGGCAGTGATCCAAAAGCAAGAAAAGAAGGAAAATGTGGCGCCCGAAGCCGCACCCTCATGTGGACCACAGTGCTCCTGTGAAGAGGAAGAGCTCCAACAGACTCGGAGTCGACTCTCCCGGGTTCAGGAGGAGGCTGAGAGGCAGCGGGACAGGCAGCAGAGGGAGATCGCGTCTCTGAGAGCTGATAAACATCGGCTGGAGGAGAAAGTCCTAGAGCAGAGCCGACTGAACACGGAGAGGAGTCTCCTAGATCAGGGCCAGCGGCACACCGAGGACCGGATCAGGTAGCAGAGTGAACGCAGGGCCCGCAGGACTTAGCTTAGACTCACATTACAAGGTCTTGACTCTGCTTGTGATCTCCCCCATCCTCCAATGTAATGATCACTAGGAAAATAATTGCAGTTAAGAAGTGAATCCTTGGAATTGTTGCTCACAACGTCCGGCAACATTTTTTTTCCTTTGCTCCAATTTGAATCGGTTAAATTTGAATAAGCTTCATTGTGTAGTATCATAAAACTGCAGCAAAAAGATAATAAACCATTAAACCATGTCAATACATGGGTAGTTTTCATGGAAAGACACATAGATGTTTGTGAAATAATCAGGTTACTACCATGCACATCCAGACATGACACTAATCCCCTTAAACTGAGGTAGACGCATAAGAAAACGAGGCAGGTTAGATTGACAGCACCTTTATGTAGCAAGTGGAAGTACATAGCAGTTTTGCATGTAGGTTAACTCAGCTTCTCTTCTTGCTCTGCTGCGTGCCTGCAGGGCAGAGTGTGAGGACCGTCTCAGAGCGGAGTTCAGGATAGAGATGAACGCTGCTGTTGCTGAGAGCGAACAGAGATGGCAGAACAGAGAGCAGGAGCTGCAGACCC
The DNA here is from genome assembly GCF_024713975.1 of Paralichthys olivaceus. Taxonomy (NCBI): domain Eukaryota; kingdom Metazoa; phylum Chordata; class Actinopteri; order Pleuronectiformes; family Paralichthyidae; genus Paralichthys; species Paralichthys olivaceus. The sequence goes on along the minus strand of NC_091100.1, from coordinate 11,652,364 downwards.
AGGTGTCCGAGCTGCAGAGTCAGCTGACCGAGGTGAGTCCTCTTTATGAACTAGTACTTACAGCCACGCTGATATACGACTTATGACTCATTCACCCATTAACACACTGATGACGCAGCATCAGGAGCAGTTAGGGGTTCAGTGTTTCAGTTTTAATGTCTTGCTCAAGGACATTTCAATCAGGAGACTCAAATGAGAATGAAATTAAATTTATTGTGAACAGAGGAATAGACCCCAGCGGGAAGTAAAATGCAATGTAAGCAGTCCTATGAATTAGGCGCTTCAGATATATGATGAAGTCTTCCCCCCGGGGCCGAGACACTGGTGGTGGTGATGAGGAATGGAGCATGAAGATGGAACGTCTGATGCTGAGATGAGTGAGTCATCCCCAGAGCGGCACAGGGGCGGAGGTGGGTCACTCAACCAAACAACAGAAGGAAGAGTAGAATGTTTTTGAACATTGACAGCTTACAGCTGATTGGCTCAAGGCGAGCGAGTCAGGCTGTGATTGGATGAAAAGGCAGAATAAGCTGGTGGAGCCTAGAGATAGTGGGAACTGGGCATGTGACGCAGGACGCATGAAGACAAAATTGCTGACTAAGCTTGGCTTTATCACATCTCGCTCTCTGGCAGAGCTGGGGTTCGAACCGGAAACCTTTCGATTAATAGACTTCCAGGGTGAGGGAATGAAGTTTGTTCTGGAGTACGAAGAGCCGTACAAAAAGTTAACTAGCTAACAAATGCATTGCCATATATGTGTATTATAATCAGTGGCCTACTTACCATTAGTCCTCATGTGGAGCTACTTTATCTTTGAGTTATCTACCTTCCTAACTCTACTTTGGGTCGTACCAATACTGCCACAGAGAGAATGGGACTCAGTATTAAAACTCAAACATGTGGTGAATTTGTTTAATCTTCATCACACCAACATGAGGATCCGATGATTTGTGATCCTTGTAAATAAACGAATAGTTAAACTCCAGCAATGTAATTCATCAGCATCAGTTTACTAGTGAGAACTGTTTGATGATACAAAATAACCCTGATGATGTGACCTCGGTGTCGTGACTTTGGCTCGGAGGCTTTACATTTTTTACAAAGAGACAGTAATCAGCCTCGAGTGTCCCCCAACTGTATGGAAGTGCAGTGCTAAATCGCTCGAGTACTGTTTTAATTAGCTCCATCAGCTTGTTTTGAGTGCACAGTGTCGCTTTTGCTATATTTATTTGTTTTTTTGTAAGCTGTTGGAGTCTGCAATTTCTGAAACAAAAGCGACATCTCAATTTTAATTCAATGCCTGCAGCAAATTTATCGTCTCGGGATTAGTCCTGATGTTCCTGACGATTTCTTGCCGATTCAGTTGGAGAAAAAGAAGGCGGGCCAGGGAGATGATTGCCACGGCAACCCCGAAATTGACAGGCTGAGGAAGGAGGTCCAGGACACCAAGGAGATAAACAAAAAACTGAGGGAGCTGCTGCAGGTACAGAGACGCACGCTCGCTTCAAGGGTTGTGTGCACTCTTCTTCGTAGGTTTTCTCTGTGATGAATAATTTAGTGGCTTTGATGATAGCGCTGGAGAGATATTCTGTGAGTGTGTGCATTTAGTTGAGTACGTGTGTGTGATCGTGGTGTAAAGATATATGTGAGTTTAGAGAATAAAAAAAAGAGAGAAATGTGTGTTTCTGTGTTTGAGGATCCCCAAACCCAGTCTCTAACTGAGGAAAGACAGAGTCACGCCGTGGCTCTGCAGACGTTAGAGAGACAGGCGAAAGAAGATCTGCTGTCTGAGAGGAACAGACTACAGACAATGCACCACCTGGAGCTAGGTAACACACACATACACACACACACACACACACACACACACACACACACACACGAGCATAAGCACAAACACACACAGACGGTAACACACAATATTTTTGACACGTACACAGCTGCACGTACAAAAAGCAATTCACACAGTGATGTACACATGGAGATTATGAATTCAACAGTGAAGTTGCTATTGCCATGGATACACTTCACCATGGCAACAGCAGAAGGGTACCTGTAACAGTGGGCCAAATTCAGTTTTCTGTACATGCTTTTTGTGTGTGTGTGTGTGTGTGTGTGCGTGTGCGTGTGTGTGTGTGTGTGTGTGTGTGATATCAGATAAGCAGCGAGCAGAGCTGACCCAGCAGCACACAGAGTGGAGCAGACAGATGACCCAGAGACACATGCAGCAAATAGAGGACCTACAGGCTCAGCTACAGGCACACACACAGATGATGGCACTACAACAGGTGAGGCGCACACACACACACACACACACACACACATCAGCAACACATGTGCTGACACGTGCACACAGACACACTTTTTCACAAACAACACACACCCCTCACTCTCAGTCTGTGTGTCTGTCACTCACTCAAGTATGAACATAAAGGTATAAACAGTATTTGTCATACAAGCAAAATGTTTGAATGGAAATTGACATATTGGATGTTGAGGGAAGGGGTTGAGGTGAAGATGCGTCTCAAATGGTGCAGGAGGATGTATATGAGCAGTGGTGACTCGGCGAAGGGAGACTCAGGGTGGCATCAAACTGAATAGGAAGGGATGAAGGAGGGAGGGAAGAGAGTATCATGATCAACAATATGAATAAAATCCTCTATTGTGTACATTATCATCTGCAGCAACATGAGTCAATATAACAGGATTCTGGAATTACTACAAATATTGACAATGTGTATTGAATTTATGTGTTTGTATGTGTGTGTGTGTGTGTGTGTGTGTGCGCAGGATTTGAAGCAGCAGAATCAGTATCAGGTGTTTGAGCGACAGCTGGATGAGAGTCGCTGCAGTGTCCTGGAGCTTCAGAGAGAGAATGCAACTCTCAAGAAGCAATTAAAGGAGAGGTAAAGGAAGAAGGACACACATGAGAAAAAGATTTGGACTCGACTGATATCCTGTAGAGCTGCAACAAAAGTATTCATTATGGATTCATCTGATGAGACTGTGAAATGCTCATTAACGGGATGTATGCAAATTCATTGTTTTTCTTCCAATCAACATCCCAAAGCGAGTAATTATAAAAGACAAAGAAAAGCTTAAAATATGCACATTTCATTCACTGGAAAAGCTGCATGTTTAGCATTTTTGCGCATTGACAAACTACAAAGTTGCACACCAGATTGGACGTTTTTTAGAATTTTGGGATGCTATGTCTGTGTGATGTCACAGCCACAGTCTGTTTGTGAAAGTCTGGTGGAAAAACACATTTGCTTGTGAGCGCCTGTGAAGCTCTCGGGCCCAGTAAAAATAGTCATTTGGGAGCTTTAGAGGTGCCGGTTTATTTTTTAACTTCAAACAAAGGCAGTCAATGTTTCTCGCTGCTGTTTTCCAGTCTAAAACCTTCTCCTGGCTGTAGTTTCATATTTCTCAGCAAGCCAAGGTAAGTCTTCTCTAAGAAATATTCCATGAAGACAGCTGGATGAAAAAAGATTTTTTTTTTCTGCGTTCAAGAGCATGGTCTTTCAGTGTGAGAGCAGGACTTATTCACAGATGGGCGCAAGAGTTTTAGCTGGAGCACTGAAAACCGGAGTGAAAGGGCACAGTTTGAGCACAAGCAGAGCAAATCTAAGCACAAGCAGGGAACGTGAAATCAAGAAGTCCTGAACTGAAAGATTATCCTCTTGAATTAAGAAGACAACACACTAGATAGTCAGCATTTTTTAACTATAATATTTCAATCATCAGAGGTATTTCTGTCAGCAATGATTCAGTTTCTTTCAGACTAAATACAAACTGCTTTCACTGTTTACAGTTTACTGCACATTTTACTGTATTATTACATTCCCGTTCTTCTCATCTACATCCCTCTGCTTCTGTATCTCCTGTCTCTTCCCAGATCAGTGCAGAAGAATCCCGAAGTCAAGGAGAAAGAAGAGGAAAGCCCTGAGTTGAAGAAGAAGAGAGACGCCCAGCTCGAGGAAGAAGCACAACGTCTGAAGGAGGAAGTGGAGAAGCTGAGGGTGGAGATGGAGAAACTGGAGGAGTCGCAGAAACTCTGGGAGGAGCGGAAAGAGGAGGATGTGAAGGAAGAGGAGGTGGACGAGGAGAAGAAGAAGGAGCGGGAGGAGGAGAAGAGGAGGGAGGAGGTGGAAGAGATCCGGAGGGAGCACAAGAGGGAGATGCAGAGTCTGGTGTCCGAGTACAGCAGCGCGCAGACGCACCTGCAGGCTCGAATAGTGGCCTTGGAGAACGAGTGAGTAGAGGACAGACACGTGGGAGAGCAAGGGTTCAAACTGAATACACACAACAATGAACATCGCTGCGGGTATGTGAGAAAGTGTGTGTGTGTTTGTGTATATGATTTAACTGCAGGCTGCGTGAGCGGGAGGAGCGGTGCAGGAGGAGGGAGCCACGGTGTGACGACCTGCAGTTGGGGAGACTCCAGGAGAGACTGACAGAGAGAGAGCAGCTCATTAAACGATTAGTGGTGAGAACACGTAACGCTTTCTGCTCCTCTGATCACAGCAGAGGACGCTCTTTGAAAAGTCTGACGATTTTCAATATCGTTCAAATCCCACGAAAGGAAGTGCTGCCTGTGTAGTTGATAGAGCCGACTCCTCCCATAGAGATCCACAAAAACGCATCAGTGAGTCGCAGAATTACGATGAACATGAATTTTCACTATAGAGCATCAGTGTGTATACAGACACGCAGCTGAAAATACTCAGCAACAATCAACTGTTGCTACACGGTAAGAACAAAAATTATCTTTGAACACAAATTTAAGGAAAACTGTGATCGAACGCGTCAGTTAGTTGCGATTGTTTGAATTTCACCAGCAGTAAGTCAACATGGTGAAAGTGTGAAATGAAAAGTAGTGTGTTTATTTATCTTCTGCCATCATGTCTGCGAAGGAGAAACTTCCATTTTCTAAAGTGTGTCGACCATCTGTGTGGCATGAGGCAAGCGTAGCAGACAAGTACACCCTCCAGATAGATCTCTTACACAACAGCATCAACACCAACTGTGAATAAGGCCAATGAAAGTCCTTCCTCGTCCTCCTTCCCTGCAGGAAGAGAGGCATCAGCTGCAGCTCCACCCTCCCGTTGCCGGGGACAGCAGCACCCTCAGGCTCCGTGACAGCAAGTCCCGCCCCGGGAGCGTCACGCCAACCATGAGGGTGAGTTTGCCTGTTCGACTCGTGCACATGATGTATTCATCAAAAAACGCCTCCCTCCAGCCAGAAGGGCTCACTGGGCCGAAGCCAACTTCGGCTTTTGAAGCAGCACAAGGCTGAAAAATGTTCACACAGTGCACAGAGCGACGAGTCGTCGTTAAAGCTGCGTCCACCATCAACCACACTGCTGTTAATCAAGTTTTACTTTTAGAACAGATACAGAGAATCACGAATAATCTAATTAAGAAAACTCTTAATTATGAACCATGCACCATATAAACCATTTGTCATGACTCATTAGAGAGTCTCATTCAGAGCTTTTGGTTTTTGTTGGACACTTTTCTTTGTTGACATTTTGCTTGTGTTTGGTTGTTTTTCCCAGAGTTCCCAGTTTCCTGTTTTATTTTGAAGTTTTTACTCCTTGTGCGTCTGTAGCTTTAATCCTGTCTTTGTCCTGTTTCCTGTCCGTGTGATCGTCTGCAGCTGTTCTTCATGTGTTTCACCTGAGTTCAATCAACCCTTGTGTGTATAAGTCTCTGTGCTTCCCTTGACTTGGTCATTTTGTCGTTCATTTGTCACAGTCTGCTGCCATGGTTTCAGTGTCTCATTGTTTCTCTGTCTTCTATGATTTTTTTTCTTCAATTTAGTCTTCTCTAGTTTTGGTTTTCAGACTTTATTTTTGAAAGTACTTTTGCCTTTAATTAAATAACACTTTTTTTTGCACTGAACTTTGCTTCTGCATTTGGGTCCACCTGCACACCACAACTGTGACACCATAAAAGTCATATAAAAAATGTAAATGCATTCAACTGAATGGCAATAGTTTAAGTATTGATTGCTGTGGTCGGCTGTGCTTCAAGGTAGAAAGGTTCTGATGCCAGCAGGATGCTGCCATAATGCCAGGTCAGTCATCGGCAAGTGCTCATATGTGCTGAACAGATACATCTGTAAAGTATCAAGTGGAAATCACTTCTTCGTTCCTTCAAAATGGCGGTTGTGCTGTACTGCTGTACTGTTTCACCACTAGAGTGGTGAAGAAGGAGGGATCTATGGTCGTGCAGTGTTAGCCTGAGCTTGCTGAAATGTGGCAATATATCGGTCTGGAGTCCTAAAGGTAAAACAATGTACCGTATGCAAGACTTCAGGTTCAGGGGTGTTTCCTGTATTCCTTGATTTATTTGAAATACATTGAAATACATTATATGAGGTGTTATTGTTTTTCAAATGCACTGGTATCGGATCACTGCATCTACCAGTGAAATGACCGATACACAAAATCCAGGTATCGGAGTCCAGTATCAGGAATGGAACAGTTTTACTTCCTGGTACTTACTTTGGCCTCTGTGACCGTGACAAGTGGAACAATTCACAGCATCACAAACCAATCCTGCAGCGAAATACTCTTCTCTGTATTTTGAGTATATATATATATTAATAGCGTACATTTTTATAAACAGAATTCTAAGTGTCTGTATTTTCATCATCCTAAATATACATTGTCTGGGTAACTTGTGTGATTGAAAATACAATAAACCAAACTCTGTTCCTCCGACAGAGGAAACGTGTGGAGTCTCCTCCTCGCGTCACCAGCATCCCCAGCGCCGGCACCTACGACAGGAGCATTCTCCTCCCGCACTCCTCCTCGTCGTCTTCCTCCTCCTCCTCCGTCCATCAGCACTCGTCCTCTACCCTCCCCCACCAGTCCACCTCCCACCCTCAGAACTCCCCCCACTACTCCACCTCCTCCCTACCGCACAAGCACACCTCCCTCTCCCTCGGCCAACAGGCCTCCCCCTCCCTCCCCCGCGCCACCAGATCCCGGGCCTCCTGCATCCCTCCGACCCCGGCGCCCACCGCCCCTCTCCCCGTCTGCCCGTCACCGCAGACGGGCATCCGCTACGTGTCCCCCTCCTGCCAGGAGCCCCACGCACACCTGCAGGCCCAGTCAATCAGGTACGGCGGTTTTAAAATGTCGACTGAGATGTTAGAGAAGAGAAGGGGAGGCTGCACACTCGTAACTCTGATTCATTTATTTCAACATATCAAGATGGACATTTAGAATTAATTAAACTTTTTACTGAGCCTCTAAACAGGGTTTTTACAGGGTGCATTTATTTTATACCACACCAATTCAACATCTGTTTCACAGGACAAAGTGATGGAAAACCTGCAGAAACAATATTATATCACATTTTTCACTAGTCCCCTGCAGTATATAACATTAATCTCTAATTATGTAATTAAATTGATTGATTTGTCTCATCTCAAATAAACTGCATAAAAAGGAAGGATGGATTAGCCAATTAGAAATAAAGAACTATTTAAAGGTTTTACTAAAATCAACTCTTACCCTTCATGAAGTTACTGCAGCAGCAGCAGCAGGGTTAGATTTGATTTAACAGCTTCCTGCAGGAGAATCTACTGTCACACCAACTCTCACTTCTTTTTTATAGATATAAAAAAACTATTTTGTTATCATGGAATTGTTTCTGTCTGTCCCATTGTTGTGAACTCAATATTCCAAGAACACCATGAGGGAATTTCTTCAAATTTGGTGCAGTTGTTCAATTGGACTCAAAGATGAACTGATTATAATTTTGGGAGCAAAGGTCACATTTACCTCACAAAAGTCTCTTTAAGGGAATTTCTTAAAATTTGGACTAAACTTTGAAAGGTTGATTGATTAGATTTTAGTGATGGAGGTCATGGTCACCTCATTGTACAACAGCTGGGGGCTGATTCTTGTTCAGGTCTGTGGTTGTGAAGCTCTACATTATGTGGCCAAGTGTTGTCAGGTGACTTTAGTATCATATAAGGTCACTAATGTTCACTCAGTTTCCAATTCAGGTCTAATGAACTTACTTCCTTTAGGACGCACAAGGAGATTTGGCCATTTGTAAGAGGTTACTCTTTACCGGGTCGTCTTTCCCATGAGTCCTCTGAGGTGTCCCCTCCTGTATATATATGTATTTTATATGTTGATATCTTTGTAGAAGGTATCTGTTCAAATTTAGACTCATTTTTACTTTGCATTTGTTCAGATTTGAGTTTAACATTCAATTAGTGTGCAGCTTTCCCATAGTTTTAAATCTGCCTTTAAGCCAGCACCTCAGTAGATGAAGTGTGTATTTAGCCTCAGTTTTTTAAACTAAATTCAAAATAAGAGAATGCTCTGAAATTTAGCACTATGTTAAATTAATGTTTGTGTCACGTGTGTTTTGTAGGGGCCCGTATCTGGAGCCGAGGGGGACAGAGGGGCTGAAGCAGGAGTGGTTCACCAAATACTTCTCCTTTTGAGCACAAAACACACACACACACACACACACACAAACACACACACAGCAGCTGCAAGTACATCTCATATACAGTTCATCGCTTCTTATACACATCCGTTTGCTTCCCACATACACAGCCTTGAAGACACACTCACATTCACACACAGACAAGACAACATTAACATATGGGCTCATCACCAGCAAGGCCATCTCTAACATTGCCTCAAAGCTCAACCAAAAAGTGCTTCTCAAACACATGCCTGACCTCTTCTCAGAACATTGGCCTGCCGGATCTTGTTTGTATAGTTTGGAATGTCTTCATATGTGTGCGTGTGTTTTTTTTTAAAGCAGTCTTCCTTTTTTAATGCAACTGTTGCTCTGATCTCATCACACGGTTATTCCAGGCAAGTGTACATTTCTCAAAATCTTCAACCAAGGGTGTCTTTGAGTACGGAAGCATTCGACATGTTCAACCAAGATCCTCGTCAAGACGGACACACGCGACTCACCCTACCAAAATGAAGCTTGTCTCAATGCAAAAATGTGTATAATAATCTTAATGAACAAATTGAATAAAATATTTTGTTTTTGTACGTGCTTCTTCTTTGTGTACACATCCACATGCCCATGAAAGTTGTACAAAGTGTAGCTGAGAGTAGAAAATGGATGATCTACATTTTCTCTCTAGACGGGATGGAGAAGAGGCATTATATCCCTCATTGCAGTTTATGTACATTTATATCATGTAGTCACATTTCTGAAATACTGACCGAGGAACAATATAAACAAGGTCAGTGTTTGACTAGTTTTGAAATTAACTGTCTTAACAGTGATTAAAAACGAACAATAAGGCCTACAGTCATTTATTATGCACATGAATTGCTGACATATCACATTTTAGTGTTTCCCAATTATAATAGTTAAACAATTGATGAGATGTTGTAGTCAGGTCGGACTTGGCAAGAGCCCCTTTTGAAGAATTTTTTTTCACAGAGCAAAGTTTTAGAGACAGTGTTCACTTCTTCCAGCCCTGGATGGAGTTTGTGTTATAATCTGTCCACGTCTGGACCCAGATTAGCAGCAGATAATGGATGGGTTCAGGGTTGCAGTTGATGGTCCAGTGATGGGATGGCTCAGGGGAGATACCATTGAATTTGGTGGGGATTTAAGAATTTATTTTTCACTTAATTAAACAGAGATATATTAAAGATTTTTCCGCACTTTCACTGTTTTCTTAGACAATAATTCCTGGATCTTGTTGAAAGATATTCGAGTTATTCTCTGGTTCTAGTTTCTCAGATGTGAGGATTTGTAGTTTTTCTGTTTTATACAGAATCTTTATATTTGTCAAAATTTATTAAGAACCTTTTCTTTTCATCATCATTTATACTTGTGATGCATAAAATGAATGAAAATATGCAGCCTACGATAAGAGCCATTAACAACACATGAATACACAATTGTCACATGGTCGTTTTAACAACCTTTGTGGAATGATAGTTACACTGTACATTAAGTGACCTCCATCAGTCATTGTGTTACAAAGGAAATCAATAATCGTTTACATATCAGAGATCACGAAGGGCGAGTGGGCAACTGAAGGAAGTCGACCATGGACGACCCACTTACGCTTTACGTCCTTAACACTAAAAGAAAAGTCTGTGCTTGAGCGTCCTCACACTTCCTGTGCTCAGTGCTACTGAAACATGGGGCAGTTTTGTAGCGCCTCGGTGGCGGAGCTATACTGGAGGACGTTGTCATAGAAACGAGTGAGCTCTGCTCGAATGTCCTTGGCTCCCCTCCCTCCCGAGCTGCGGTACTTCATGGATAGTAGCTTGGAGCACAGGTAGTGGAGCCACAGCACGTTGGTATGGGGGTGGTAGTCGCCCCAGTTGTTTCTGAGACAGACAAAGAGAGCAACAGAGGATCAATAAATCGTGACCACAGTCATTCTGAGATGTTAATCTAATACAGTAAGTCAACAGGATTATCCACTGATTGTGTTTGTTTGAGTTGAACACTTTGGGAAATGCATAAATACAGAAACAAGACTTAGATGAGAAGATCAATACCATCCTCGAATCTGTGAAGAAAATATGAAGCTATATCCAGGAGAAAGTTTGCTTAGCATTAAAGCTGCAGTGGAAAATAACATCACAGTAACATGAGAGCTGCTGTTGTGCACGAGCAGTGGTCAGACACTCGTCCTGGCTGTGATTGGTGGTTTACTTTTCTACAGAGCCAGGCTAGCTGTTTCCAGCCTTTGAATCTAAATGAACATCTGCAGGCTGTAGCTTCGTATATTCCACAGAGATTTAAGTGGTATCAATCATCTCCTCCGTCTCTCTACAAGACTGCAAATGTGAACATTTCCCAAAATATCACACTATTGGTTTAGGACATATCACATAAAAAAGAAATATCAATATCACAGTCAGATTGAATTTTCTGGATGAAAACATCTCATCATACAAACCACAGATTCATCTTCTACAAAAGTTAATAAGAAAAACCTCAGTGTTGGAAATTTCTTATCATTGCTTTGACTTTTCAACGTCATTGATTCACTGAGTTTAAATCAAGTCTCTGTTGCTGCTCTTGTTTTCTTTGTGTAATAGGTTAAAATAAATTACATGTAAATATGACTACTCTGCTCTATATGAAACATTTACAGTGAGACACACGTTAAATGTCACAGTCACTGACACATAAATGCACTGACCCATTCTCCTGTCTCATCAGCCTGTAGATATCAAACTGGTAATCTCCCTGGCCCATGAAAAGCTCCTCGTCTTTCGAGATGTCACAGGAAACCGTCAGATCATCTGGAGACAACATACCACATGACCAGTGTTTGTCATTTTAATAGCGTCATATATTTTGTGCATGAATCTATAAATCAAGCCACTGAAAAATAAGACTGAGTAGAAACTGAGCAGTGGCACATTATCTGACCGATTTCTAGTCTGGAGAGGGAGTAGTCAATGATGCGGACCAGCACCCCTTTGGTTTCCAGAGAGTGGGCCGTTCCGTTCAGGAGGAAGCTCCCCGTCTTCTGCTTGGTTGTTTTGACCAACACGTTGCCCCAGTGAAGGTCCCTGCAGCAAAGAGACGGTTAGCAACAAATCAGTCGGTCAGACAGGCAGACTACATTCGGACTGATTACTGATGTGTCTTTCTAGTAAGCACTCAGCAAAATGTCTGAAATTAGGATTTTAGCTGGTTCTCATTGGTGGATTTTAGGGTTTTAGTCAAACAAGACAATACAGCTGAAGATATTAGCTCTCAGGAAATTAGTATAAGACATTTATTCTACTTTCTGACAATCTCAAGACCACATCTGGTTAAGAAAATTATCATCAGAATAATCTGTATTAAACATTTTTAATCTCTTGTTGAGTTATGCAGTATTTTTCTACAAGTTGTTCATGTTGGATGATGATACACTGTCCTTCCAATGGTGTCAAACTATAATAATACCCATCAACCCATGGTGGTAACACTAAGATGTGTCACAATGCAGCAGCGAAGGCAGGGAAGAACCAAACTGCAAGCTGGTAACATGGGTGTCAAAGACACAGACGTAAAAACAATTAGTTAGTTAGTTAGTGTGTGTGTGTGTGTGTGTGTGTGTGTGTGTCTGTCTGTCTGTGTGCGCGTGTCTGTCTGTCTGTGTGCGTGTGTCTACCTGTGTTCAAAGTGTAGCTCCTCCTCAGCAACAGCCAAGGCGGCAGTAACCTGATGAAGGATGCTCTTCGCCACTCCCAAAGATGCAAGCTTGATGACACAAGAGAGGCTTGGATTAAAGACTGTATTTGTAATTCCATAAAGCCAACAAACTTTTCATGGTTTTAGATTAATACCTGACTCATTGTTTTTTAACTAATGCTGCATTTGCAACAGCTAAGCCTCTTTGTGCATTGTTTGCAGCACACATATTTAAGTATTTAAGTTATGACTCAACTCAAGACAGTGTAACCCATGTAATCTCTTCATCAATGTTTGAGCTCATTATTTTTAAATGTAATGTGCAAATGTAATGAGCAGCTGTCGTTGTGATGTGGCGTTCGTACCGTTCCATTGCTGTTCTCGAGATCGACGCCGCCGAACTCAAACTCCAGGATTAAGAACAACTGATCCTTCTCAAAGAAATCTGTGCAAAGAGCAGCAGAGAAAGTTCCAGTGAAATAGAGAAACAGATCTCATGCTCCTTCAAACTATTGTGTTGGATCATGTTTGAAAGGGCCCTGATGAGGGTTACATGACATACTGCATTTCTTTTAATCGCAAACCAGCCAAAGAAATGCCTCTGAGCTTCCATCACTTCAACCTCAAAAACACATTGTGTAAATGTAACGTGAAACTAATGTTAAAGTGCTTTTGTCTCACTGACCTGGTCTGTCATTCTCGGAGCCTTTCCGTTGGTCAAATTTGTCCCAAGCATTCAGGAAATCAGGAGGGTAACAGCCTCGAACGCAGTGGAGACTGTGAGGGCACAAAACATCAAGTCACATCATCACTCAAAACTGCTGAGACGCCAACGGACAGGAGGGGAAAAAGGGAAAAAAAGGAGCGGACACAGTGCTTACTCATTGAGTCCAATAAAGCTGTGAGTCTGGTTTGTTTCCTTCTCTTTCAGGCTGCTCAGCTCCCTGCCAGAACCAAGACACACACACATTGTGCTGCTTAGTTTAAATGTTCCAGGAATCACGAAGTTGAAAGATTCACATCATATGTATATGATTATAAAACATGTATTCCTTAAATAGGATTTGGTTTGTTCCACTTACTTTGAGATTATAATCTCATGGAGAATCTCTCCAAAGATCTTCTGGGTCTCTCCGTTCACCTTCTCACTGCCCTCTACTGGAATTATCTGTCAAGACAAGAAAAACTGTTTCACTGCAGAATACACAAATGTTTGTGACATTTCCCCCCCCCCTATTTAACTGTGGTTTCTTGATATTTAACGAACCTCAACAAAACTAAAGTTAGTGTCATAGGGTTTTCTGTAGGATTCAAGTTTTTAAATTTATGACGGAAGAAGCTTTAAATGAACATTAACATGATGAAGACATACCTAAACATAATTAACACCTAGTATGTAATAGTTTAACATTTCTAGACCTAAAATTTAATTTGACACTTTTTAAGGCTTTTTAAGACCCTGCAGAAACCCACTTTCATTATGCTGTTGTACCATTTTCAATTCACATGATACACAATATCCCTGCATGTGGGGCTTCACTCTCAATTTGGGAATACACATTTTCAAACTCAAGGTACAGTTGAGTTATTCCTCAATCCCATGGTATTATATATATGGTTTATGTCATATACAATAAATACACATACTTTGAGAGCAACAGTGTCCCCTGATGCGTTGGTGGTGGAAAAGACCTCGCCAAAGGTCCCCTCCCCGATCTTTACACAGCGTTTCATACGGTGAGGGAGAATACAGTCCTCCCAGGGCAGAGGGAGCTTCTGGCCACACTCAGCATACACCTTCTCTGCATCCGACAGATCTGCGTCCTCACACACACCCTGCAACAGAAGAGGAGGCAGGAGGTGACACACAACCACAGGCTGGGGATGTGTCATAACTTACTCACAGTCAGTCTGGAGAAAGTGTATTTAGTTCTCAGTGCAGAGTTTCTGTCTGACAAAAACGAAACTTTATAATCTTCATGAAGCCAGGATTTACTGTATGACTGTTGTATTAGAATAAGCCAAGTGTACTATATAAACTGAGTGCATCTTTGAACTGTGTCATTGTTGCAGCTGTGTGCTGTAACTGTGTGTCGTACTGGAGAGTCATGGCACAGCTGCGACTGGAGGTGTTTGGGGAGCAGCGTCCGAAAGGGTGTGGCAAAGAGATCCTGGCTGAGGTCTGCTAGAGCCGTCCGCCCCGGAGAACCTGACAGATGTGAACTCCTCGGAGTGAGAAGCACTAATGAGAGGGGACGACAGAAAAGAAACGCAGAGAAATGTTAACAGTCATAAACAACTGAAGGAAACATAACGATTTAACGGAGAGAGTATTTCTAATTCATGCCTTTGCGGTGAACTGAGAGGGCGGCCTTGAGTCGGCTCCAGGTGTGTGTGTTTGGTGTGAAGTCAGCCAGCAGAGATGAGAGGTTGAGCGGATTCGCTCTCACCGGGGTTGAGAAATTCATGACTGTTCCATGCTCCTACACACAGGATGCAAATCACAGGTTGTCAAAGATGCCACACCTGTAACCATTTTGAATGCTTCCTAACACTTAAACTGCAGTTGGTGGGAAAACTATACACACATCAAACAAAAATCAGTTTGTGTGTGATGAGTCCAAAAACACACAAGATAATGTTTGGGTGCTCCTAGCAATCACATACATACAAGGTGCATTTCAACAAACTGTCCCAGCTTTGATAATAAATAAGGATTTTAATTAAAGACTTCACTGGAAAGGGATTTCAACTTCGTTTCCACTTCAGCAAGGCACGGCCATTTTATTTGTAAAGCAAAGGATAAAAATAAGCGTAAGTGTAAGAGCCCAAAGATGTTCTGTGATTTGATGAGAATCCAGACAAATGTGCAGCTTTCAAGGTTTTGAGCACCACAAATTATTATTTTTTGCCATTTTTAATATATAAATTTTTTTCCTTGTCACTTGAGTCAAGACCTCCACAAGAACTCTTAAATATGGCATCCTGATTGTGTAGAAGCCCTGATGATTAACTTGAATTTAGGTATATAAAGACTTGAGTGTCACATACCTGCCTGACAACAAATTAAAAGTCGATGGATGGCTTATTTTAACGATGGCTAACCATTGACCCAAACTTTCAGTTGCTGAACCTTCCACTTCAATAAACAGATATGTTTCAGCAGCACTTGGCTGTGTTTCTGTGTTGTCCTCACCCTCTGCTGTTTGTGTTTTGTGGAGATCAGCTCGTTGATGCTGCAGTCCACAGGTTTCACATCGCCTGCCCTTGCGTGTGTGCTGCTTTTGTTTTTCCAACGACTCACGCTCAGGCCGCTCACACACGCCTTCCTCATGGTCCCAGGTTGGTCTGTGGAAGTGCTTCTCCTTTTCTTGTCTCTGAGAGCCAGAGACAACTTTTTTCTTTTGGGCAGAACTTCACAGGAGCTCTTTACCACTTCTTTGTCTGAGGAAATCTTGTCTTCAGAGCTGGTTGAACTCCACTTTTTCCTCACAGACTGGTGGTCTTTCTTTATCTGTTCATCACTGGCTGGGTCGGACATGACCGAGGTCGATTTACACTTTTTATGTCTCAATTGTGCTAAAGTTAATTTCTTCATCTCAACAGTGGGTTTGTCAGATAGACATTTCTCCTTCAGAGTTGAGATAACCACTGCCTTTTCTTCTGTTTCTGGATCACTGGACTGTGTGTGAGCAACTGGACAGGAGCTGTTATTTGTTGACTGTCTATCAGACACTGTCATTCCCTCAGTGGTATCTCCTGAACACACGAGATCTTCAGGGTCATCAATGTTAAGCGTGTAGTCATTTTCAGACTTGGTTGCATCTAAACTACCAGACCTATTATTACAAGTCAAAGGTGACTCTTCCAGCTTTGTTATTTGTGGCAAGGACAATCTTTTGAGCTGAATGGTGCACGTCTTTGCAAGACATTTGTCCTTTACTGCTGCAGCCTTCTCTTCAGTAAACAGTGTTTTCACAGGGCCGCTGGCTCCTAATTGTGTGCCCATAATAAATTCAACACTGCTCTCTGTGTGGTGGGTAGATTCATCATTAAACACTGATGCTGATGAGCATTCAGATGATTGCTTACAGGCAACTGATGAAGTGTCAGTCACTGTTACTGCCTGTCCAGGGGACTCAAAGCTATTTATCAACTGTAAACGGTCTCCTGTTTTATCATCAGTCACTGATAAATGGAAATGAAATGATGTAGTTTGACTGCTCTCTACAGACGGTGGATCGTCATCTGAGCTCAAAAGTCCCAAACAGGATGAGTAGGTTGTTTGACTGCAGAGCTGAGTCATGGTGAGGATGTCTAATCTCTCCAGCTGCACTGTGCAGGGATTGGTCAAACATTGCTCCTTCAGAGCCTCTATCAGCCACTCTAACCCTCCTGCTGCTGACACAAACTCACAGCTGTTCTCAATGTCTGATGAAAGAGGATTTAAACTCGATAATTCATCGCCATTCCTGGTCTTTGAATTTTCACTGTAGCTTTTAGCTTCCTTGCTGCAGCTGCTCCTCTTGTTTGTGCTTGTGTGTTCCATTAATAAATCACCAGACAGCTCTTCGTGGTGATGCAGGTGTGGTACTTGCTCACCAAGGCTTGACAGCAGCTTCCCCTCAGAGTGGAGCCCAGTGGTACGTGCAGAATGTGGTTCAGGTGAATTCAGATCTTCTTGAAATGTGCTGAGGACACCTGTACAGCTCACTGACATAGAGGGAGGAGAGGAGGACTTATCATTAATGGGCAAGGGTTTAAGGTGGGGATGTTTGCTGAAGGATCCAGCTGAGGGAGTAGAGCAAAAGATAGGGTTCCTGGGGAAAAGTCCGACACTGCGATCTGCTGACTCATTGAGGGATATCTCTCGGAGTGGGTTGGTGGCAAAGCTGAAAGACCCTGCAGCATTCATTGAGTTCTCCGTACTCGACACCACTGGAGGGACCTTCCTCCTCCTTGTACGCTGACGGGTACCTTTGGAACAAAAGGCTCCAGAAGTGAAGTCATCTGAAGAATTAAGTATACTGACAATCTCCTTTAGGAGTTTGGGTTTGACAACAGCCCCGCCTTTGCGGCGAGTTACAAAGCGGCCCACAGAACGATGGTGAACCCTGAAAATAGAAAAGCAGAGGAGGGAGAGAGAGAGAGAGAGGGGTTAGAGAAATCTCCACCCTTCAGACCAACTCCTCACAGACCTTTAACTTGTGTTTTAATGGAAATAAACTGAAATATAGGAGCCTGTAAATAACATGTGAATGACAATATTAAACCTACAAATTATGGTCTTATTCAACCATTAGTATTCTGTGTGGGCAATATGAAACTTTTCCATCAATAACCCTAGAATAAAAAGAAATCAAATATGTAAAACTTCTCCTTACTATTGTAATTGATATAGTTTTGGACATTGTAACACTCATATTGCTATAGATACCCATAGTACTTTTCCAGAGTGATAAAAAGGAAATGTTTAAGCATGTAACATTAATGCTCTTGTTGGACTAATGAACTTCCAGGAAATAAAGCCATTAATTCCAAGACATTGCTAGTGTGTTGAAGTCTGGACATTAAGATTCAGCCTCGACACTCTTCTGGTATTTCTAAGAGGCACCAAGAACCTGACTATCTGAGAAACAATTATGTGACACTTAGGGCAGACCTTGAGTCTTCCTCACTCTCGCTGGTCACTGGAACCTGTTTCCGTTTCTGCCTTATAAAAACTCCTGGAACAGACGTGAGCTGGCTTTTCCTGTTGACACACAGAGACAAACATCATTTCAGAAATACATCAACAGACAATTACTTCTGGAAGCGACTGATTTCAGAAAAAAGTGTATTTGTATGTTCAAAAACCTAATTATGAAAATCTGGCAGTATTAAGTACATAATTCACAACAATTAGATTAAGATTGAATGTAACAGCACAGCAATAATTCAACTTCATCATTCAACAATTTCAGGGGATGGCTGTTTAGCAAAGCTCTACTGTATAAATCAATCAAAAAAAACCCAATGGCTCTAGTTTCTCTAGTGTGAAAATGTGATGTTCTTGCTGTATCATAATGTTTCAGAGGAAGTCCAGAATAAACTTGATTTGAAAATTAATTGTGGCCTTTGTCATCTGTTTGAAATGTGATATTATTCAGATGTCTGCTTACAGATGCTGAGGTGATAACAGAAGAAAGCAAGATAGAGTCACAATGTGTTCTGCTCACGCTTGGTTGTGCACAGACCTGGTTGTCTTGCTCTGCTGAGCAGGCTGAGGGCACTGAGAAGAAGGCCTGCCGATGTTCTCCTCGTCACTGCTGTTCTCTGACAGAGATAGCGCAGCTTTTCTCTTGGCAGGATGAACTCTACCACTGCAGCCACGAGTCTTCTTCCCTCTGATGATAAAGAAAAGATAAAACCCAGAGGACATTAAAGCATGCAAAGAGCCTTAAATTATATTTTAATAATCCAGACATAGACAAAATATTACAGGCAGTAGTTAATTGCCACGTTTAAGACTCCAGTTTAGTTAATAATAAACTGCTCTTACAAACCTTGTCGTCTTACTCTGCTGAGGCACTGGAGGACAAGGAGGCGAGGGGATGACGAAGTTCTCCTCGTTGTTAAAATGATCTTCATCACCGGTCTTCTCTGTCAGACACAGCATGGCCTTTTTCTTAGCGAGCCGAGCTCCTCTACGACTAGCAACACTAGTGTTCCTCTCTCTATGACAGGAAAAAAGGATAAAGGAAGTATGATATCAAACATGAGAGCAAGGAGGACAGGAACATTATAATGAATCTGGAATAACTGTCTAAACTGTTTAAGTAAGTCAATTGTTTTCAACTAATTTCTATAATATGAAACATGACAGGTCTGCAGACAAACATTAGTTTTTTTCCAGAACTGTGACCAAAATATGGAGTAAGTGGGAGTTAGAGGGGTCATTTACTAATCTGAAAGTTGATTGTCTGATCCATGGCTCCTCCAGGCCTCATTTCTAACTGTCCATGGACAAAACACATGTGTCTTATCCGCGGGTGGCAGCACAGTAAACATACAGGTGAATGTGACTAAGAACAGACTCTACTAATGCAGATCAAGTGACCATTTAAGTGAAAAATTTACTTAGTGCTCTGTGTTGGGGATGCTTTACAAAGCTAAACTATTTGAAAATCCCCACAGACATATCTTTTCTGTTGTTTCCCTGTCGCTTATCGTCTCACGCTCCCTTCATGAAGGTTTGACGTTTAGGATGCTGATGTTTCTGATAAAACAGTCTGAGGTGTTGTTTGCACTGTCTGATGCTTTTGGAGGCTGGAGTCGCTGTGGAACTGATTTGCATCTCATCTCCTGTCGACTCGAACATACCTTATCCTCGCAGGTTTTTTTGGTTCAAACACGGAGTTGTCACCGTCTGTAGTGTCGGTGCTGTCGAAAGCCTGTTTGCGGTCTTCAGGTGAAATCCACGCGGGCAGTTTTCTCCTCTGTTTACCGTACGTCTTCAGAAATAACGACTTGACCGGCTTCATGATTGAAATCACAACTAGAACGGAGCTGCTGTGTGAAACTGTTCAGATGCTCACCCAGACGAGAACTATGCTACAGCGATGCTAACTGTGCTAACAGAACCACGCCCCGCCCGAACAACTCACCAAATTCACGAATGACTCGGTCTAACTAAACTACTGTTTCAAACCCACCGCAATGGTTGTTAGTGGAATATATTTTCTTTTGTGTCTCCATTATTTTGCGGCGTGAAAGAGCAGGACCCGCTTATGGTTCAAACTACCGGATGTATCGATGATTGGTCAAAAACCGGTGGTTGTGACAATATAGCGCCACCTGGCGGATCGGAGCCGATAGATGGCTAGATAGATAGATAGATAGATAGATAGATAGATAGATAGATAGATAGATAGATAGATAGATAGATAGATAGATAGATAGATAGATAGATAGATAGATGAACTTAATTGATCCCAGTTGCTAAATTTGCACAGCATTCTGCAACCACCAGTACCTCATTCACTGCATTCCACTGTTTCTGTTATTTGTATTTATATTTTATACTTAAAGTTTACTGTTTTTGCAACTTTTTTCCACCAAAAAGTATATATTTTGCATCTTTTTGTCCTTATACTTCTTTTAATATTTTTATAATATGTTCTTATATTAAGACTTTTTTTTTTAAATTTAATGTTTTTTACTTAAATCTGTGTTGCTGGGGAGACCAGAGTCTGAGCAATTTCAATTCCTCATTATGTCTGTGTATGTACTGCAGAAATTGACAATAAAGCTGACTTTAACTTTGACTTTGACTTGGAAAATTGTTGTGTCACAGCAGCAGGTCAAGGACATTCACAAAGAGTAAGAGCACAAAGAGACTAGGTAGATAGATAGATAGATAGATAGATAGATAGATAGATAGATAGATAGATAGATAGATAGATAGATAGATAGATAGATAGATAGATAGATAGATGATATGTTTGTCACCAAACAATCATCTTATCTGTAACAGAAAAAACAAAGTTATTCATTTGGTGTAAATAAGTGAATAGATCAAATCTGAAGCTTTACATTATTAAGTTCAGAAAAAGCTTTGAAGTCATTTTTCTGAAAACCTGGAATTGTGGATTTATAACATCCCTGTTTAAAGACAGACTTGCAATCGTGTCATATTTAATTTCTTGAATGATACTATCTATGTGAGCAGTAGAAGGCCGAGTCATATCCACTGAGACTGGAACGATGACAAACAATGCAGTAAATCAGTACAACCACCAGGTGTCATCATTTTATTAAAATTCCTGACACTGTATTTGTTTGTGTGCACCACATGCATTTGTCATAATTGTGTCTGTATTGTGTTTTTAAATTAGTTTATGTTGCCATATTTATTATAGATGTATAATGTATGTAAAGATACTGTAAGATTCCTGTTCTTTGGGAAATTGGTTGTTGATGATCACGCTGGACGTCTGCAGTTTCTGCGTCCTACTTAGTCGGCACTATGTGTCACTATTTATCATAAAGTATCAAGTAACATAAAGCACTTACACAAAAACACCATGTAAATAAAAGGATTTCAGATACAAGACATAAAACACACACTAGGCCTTCTACATTGTGGTTGTTATTTTCATTGGTACCTTCACATGAACTTAAAGGTTCAACGTGTAGAATTTAGTGACATCTAGTGGTGAAGTTTCATGTTGCAGCTGAATACCCCTCACCGCACCCTCTCCTCCCAAACATGAAAGAGAACCTGTGGAAATCTTCAGTTGTCAAAAAAATTGAAAAGATCTTTAGTTTGTCCAGTTAAGACAACTGTAAACAACATGGCGGCCTCCGTGGAGAGGATGCACTCCTGACGTACATATAAAGTATTTAAATATAAAGGGCACATTCTAGGGGAAGGAAAACAACAGTTTGTTCAATTTAGATGAGTCACACTAGTGAAAAAAATCACAAGGATTATTTTTTGCCAATAGATCCCTTTCACCTAATTCTTACACACTGAGGCTTCAAGTGAGGGAGACATAGCAATTAGGATTAATTCAACGACTGTGACTGGGACAAATGTCTACACCAAGTTTCATGTCTATCAAATAGTTATGGTTTCAGTCAAAAACTCTGTGTGTGTTTGAAGTGCATTGTTGCTGTTTAATACTATTTAATGCACGACCTTGTTCAATCTCCTCTCAGCCTCCAGTCCAAACTGGCTTCTACAAATCCACATGAACACATTTACACAGTACTCTGTGGTTTTTGCACTGTTCAAGATTAACTACAAATCATACGCACAATGTTGCCAATTACGCTATGCAAAGGCACGGCTTACAATTTGTTTAATCGCTTTCCTTCCCTGCAGGCAGCAATTACTCCTCATTAATTTTTGATGCTATGAAAATCCTTTTGCACTGACTTGAACATAGCTGGAAGGTAATTCAGTCACCTGCCTCACACACGAGTCCAGAAAGACCAATAATAAAATACTGTGCACTGTTAAATTCACTGAATCCTGATGTGATTTCAAGCAGCTCTGTTTTCAGCAGGGAGAGAAATACATAGTCAATAAGAGTATTTATTCTATTTGCATGAATTCCACTCCATGCATCTGCAGCTGCACATTACTGAGACAAAAACAGGTCAGGTCAAAAACATAACATTCCGGGTGCCTCTTAATGCAGAGGTGATACTGATCTACACAGTCACTCTTTTAAGCCCAAGACCTTTTTATCTTCTTTTTTTTAATCTAGTTTTTTTCATCATGGCGTTATCCCACTGAATTAAATGTTACCAAATATTTAATGTGCTCATTACAGACTTAATGCTCTTTAAGTAGTTCCTTTGTCACGACTTTTCTGGTCTGTGGTTGTGAATACTGACATATCAATGTGTGGTGGCTTTTCTTCAGCTGCTGTTTTCTCAACAGAGAAATCAAATATAAATGTAGGTTTATTACCCATAAAGGTTTTACAATATAGCAAAGCATTAAGTCAGCTTGATCCTAACATTAGAATTATTATTATTAGACAGGAAACTGAAGGGGTCGTAAAATATTATTCTCAGTCAATATTAAATTATTGACTGAGAACAGTGTTGTATCTTTATAAACACCCCTATTCTTAGACTGATACTTTGATATTTGATTGTAGCACTTTGTGTTTGTAAGTGGATCTAATGAAATTATCATATTGATGCTATGATATTGATTTCATGGACAACCAATGTGTTTTGACATTTATTTGCTATCTGATTACTTTGTTAAAAGTCTTTACTGTAAATATATAGGCTACCATTACTTTTCCTCTTCATCATCACTGCATCATCATCATCATCATCATTATCATTATCATTATCATCATCTCAGCATCATCATCATCATCATCATCATTATCATTATTATCATCATTACTATCATCTCAGCATCATCATTATCCTCATCTCAGCATCATCATCATCATCATCATCTCAGCAGCATCATCATCATCATCATCATCATCATCATCAACATCACAACATCACAACATCACAACATCACATCTTCATCATCATCATCATCATCACAACATCTTCATCATCATCATCATCATCATCATCATCATCATCACCATCATCATCACATCATCATCATCACAACATCTTCATCACCACATCATCACCATCATCACATCATCACCATCATCATCATCATCACAACATCACCACATCATCATCATCATCACCACAACATCATCATCATCATAACATCACCATCATCATCATCATCACAACATCTTCATCACATCATCATCATCATCATCATCACATCATCATCATCACAACATCATCATCATCATCATCATCATCACAACATCACCATCATCACATCATCATCATCATCACAATATCTTCATCATCATCATCACCACATCATCATCATCATCATCATCACCACAACATCATCATCATCATAACATCACCATCATCATCATCATCACAACATCTTCATCACATCATCATCATCATCATCATCACATCATCATCATCACAACATCATCATCATCATCATCATCATCATCATCACAACATCTTCATCATCATCATCATC
Organism: Paralichthys olivaceus; assembly: GCF_024713975.1. Taxonomy (NCBI): domain Eukaryota; kingdom Metazoa; phylum Chordata; class Actinopteri; order Pleuronectiformes; family Paralichthyidae; genus Paralichthys; species Paralichthys olivaceus. The sequence goes on along the minus strand of NC_091100.1, from coordinate 11,628,612 downwards.
ATCACAACATCTTCATCATCATCATCATCATCATCACAACATCATCATCATCATCATCATCATCATCATCACAACATCTTCATCACCATCATCATCACATCATCATCATCATCACAACATCTTCATCATCATCATCATCATCACAACATCTTCATCATCATCATCATCATCATCATCATCACAACATCATCATCATCATCATCATCATCATCACAACATCTTCATCACCATCATCATCACATCATCATCATCATCACAACATCTTCATCATCATCATCATCATCACATCATCATCATCACAACATCATCATCATCATCATCATCATCATCACAACATCTTCATCATCATCATCATCATCACAACATCTTCATCATCATCATCATCATCATCATCATCATCACAACATCATCATCATCATCACAACATCTTCATCACCATCATCATCACATCATCATCATCATCACAACATCTTCATCATCATCATCATCATCATCATCATCATCATCACAACATCTTCATCATCTTCATCATCATCATCATCATCATCATCATCATCACATCATCACATCATCATCACAACATCATCATCATCACAACATCTTCATCATCATTATCATCATCATCATCATCATCATCACAACATCACCATCATCACATCATCATCATCATCACCACAATATCTTCATCATCATCATCATCATCATCACAACATCACCATCATCATCATCACAATATCTTCATCATCATCATCATCATCATCATCATCATCACAACATCTTCATCATCATCATCACAACATCTTCATCCTCATCATCATCATCACATCATCACATCATCATCATCACAACATCTTCATCCTCATCATCATCATCACATCATCACATCATCATCATCACAACATCTTCATCCTCATCATCATCATCACATCATCACATCATCATCATCACAACATCATCATCATCATCATCATCACAACATCTTAATCATCTTCATCATCATCATCATCATCATCACAACATCAACATCATCATCATCACAACATCCTCATCATCATCATCCTCATCATCATCATCATCATCATCATCATCATCATCATCATCATCATCATTCTCTCTGGTTAATAACATGAAGCTTAAATTTGTGTTAAATGATAAAGAGAGTTGTTTTTTTAAATCACAGAGGAGCGTTTGCTTCCGGAGCGGCGTCCCCCGGTTCCCCCTGCCGGAGAGAAGCGGCATCTGGGAGGGAGGAGAAAAGAAACAAGCTGAGGGAGAGACACGGAGGGGAGGAGAGAAAGAAGTAAAGAAGACAGGAGCTCAGCCCGGAGGACGTGAACACACCGGAGAGAGAGAGGAGGTGAGTGATGTGGTATGAGGGGATTTTCTCTTGAATGTGTCGGTCACAGTTGAGCCTCTGCGCCGTTAAAACGTGAGTAACTTTCCGTGTCGTTCCTCTGGACGACGCCGCGCTGTGGCGTCCGAGGCCCCGCTGCGCTGCGAACAAGTCGGGGAGGTGTTGGAGAGGAGACCGGGAGGCTGCGGTGGCGGGTTTACCGGAGCCCGGCGTGTATTTCCACGAGCTAACGGTCAGCTCTAGTTGTGTTGTCGTTGTGTTGTTGAATATGCGGTTGTGTGTTTGTGGGAACAGACGTTATGGGGACGCACAGCGAGCAGCCGCTGACCGCGGCGGTTCTTTCAGGTTCGATACCGCTGCTGTGTTTGAGTTGAGGGGCGTAAAAGACTCGAACCCTCAAAACATGGATGACACCAGGCTGTGACATACCGCTCCACAAACCTCACTTCAATTTAAAGCCTTCATTACGTGGGTCTTTCATAGTTCTGGACGATATGACCCCAAAAAACAGATCCCAAGATAGATTATTTCAAATCAGAAGGTTTTGATAATAATCACGATAAAGGTCACATTTTCTATTTTATGGTTAAAATACTTGATTGAGTGAAGTTGTGGTTTTAAACTAATTTTTATGAGCAGAGAATGACAAACATTTAATAAACAGTATAAGATTTTACAAACCTGAGGTTGATCAATTATGAGTTTGACCTCCTCACTGTTTGCACAATGTATAAGCAATATATCAATACATATGTATTGGGCTATTGCTATATTAATATGAATTACAATTAGACTATTGATATTGTGGTATATCTCAGCCCTAGTTTACCTAAGGTAGGGTATAGGGTATAGGTAAGTGGCTGGTGAACTGACCAGAGCCATTAACTCCAGATAATGTCTGGACTTTATCCAGTGTTTGCTTTTCGAATATGAAGAACGCAGCAGCATAGTGTCTGAGTCAGACGCCTTCATATCAACAGGAACATCTCAGCAGCGTTGAGGTGAGGGGTGGTGTCTGGGTGTGGGGGAGACAGGACACAACGTTTAGATTCTGCTGCAGAAATCAGGTGTTTTTGTTTAAAGCACATTGACACGGGAGTTGGCCATTATCACCAAAATCTCTTGAATCTACATGTCTCTACAAGTTGACATCTTCTACATGTATGGCATCTCTTTTGCATCACGCCCACTCGCTCTAAAGAAAGTCCAGAGCAACTGACTCGGAACATTTGCGTTCTCACACACAGTCTATGTTTGATTTCAGCAGCAGTAGTTTGATTTCCATCAGAAGTCAACAAACCCCCAGACAAAAACAAAAGCCTAATCTACAACATCTAATCAGTTTAGTTCTTAAAGTATTACAGTTTATTCTGTGAATTTGTGTCATATTGTTTACATTTCTGAAAAGGTGAACTGATGATCTCCCAATTAATCAAAACCAAGTTTAGTTGTGTTGTTTCTGACCAGGCTTCCTTGGCTTAAAAGCTAAAATGTTGACCTACACAACTGAATATGGTGGTGACTGTTGTTACCAAGTAGGGTTTTTAATTTGGGCTCCAAACTGTTTCTATGATATACTCATCTGTTGAGTGTTTCTCTAATAGTTTTTCAGCCCTAAAACCTGTCACAGATTCCCAGTAGTCACAGTGGCAACTTTAAATTTGTGGCTTTGTGTGTCTCTTCAAAACCTGAATATATTAATTCTTACAAAACAGAGAAAAACAGCAAATATTCTGCCGATTAATTGATGGATTAATTGAGCACAGACAGTTTAACCTGTCCCTTGGTTCCTAACCACAGATGCTCCAGCTCCTGACTCACGGTTGTCTCTGCTCCTCTGTCTTCTCCTGTATTATGTTGAGTCACAATATAAGTAATGAAGAGGCTCATTGTGAAACTAACAAGCATAAAGGAGGGTATTCTCTTGACTTGTGCACGTTACATGGAATAGTCCCAGGCTGTAGACCATGCAGGCCCCTGGGTGGGGAGGTGGGGGTGAGGTTGAGGCTTGTATTGGTGCATGGTGCTGGCTGGACATAGCTACAACTAATCGTTTCCAGCCTTGCTCTGCTAGCTTATGCCAGGCCTGTGAGATAATATGCCTGCTTGTTTTAGACAAACATGGAGCCACTTAATTGCTTGTTTTTATTCAGTGATTTTAAAGAATCTAGAGAATAATCATGTAAAAACATTTCCTGTGTAATTGTTGTACAGGCAGGGAGATGCTGAGACAAGACTCACATATATTTTGTTTGTGCACAGACACGAGGAATTCCTGTTGACTTTTCCTCTCAGAAACGCTGACTTCAGATGGGGGCTGACTCTTACAAGGACTGGATTTTTTGTTGTGTCGTAATACTGTACAAACTTGTGAAACAGGTCATGTAGTAGGATACAACGTGTGTTTCTGTGGAAGCAGGAGGGAAACTGAAGTTGTTGACAATAACATGAATCACCAAAGGACCTGTGTTCTTATTTTTGGATTGCACCACTGAGGTTTCTGCCCCTCTCTGTCTCCTGGTGACACCGGCCCTCATGCATTCAAGATTCGCATCATATCTGCACGGATGCTTAATTCTGTGTGCATGTATGTGATTTATCCATTAAAAAAAATTATCAGAAAACATAAAGATCAAATAAAAGTTGATATTGTTTTCAATCTGAAAACCCTCTTGGTAAATAGCCAGTACTCTCTATTTTAGGCAGTGGTTTTGGTGGTTTTACTAGGTTTGTGCTGTGGCATCGGTTAGGCGAGTTAATTAGTGTAAGCTGCAAAATTAAACACGTCTGACTGTACCACCATAGAAGAAATGGTGCACTGTCATCCTCTCTCCCTCTCTGTCACTGCCTGCCTGCCTTCCTTCCTCGCCTCCCTCCCTCTCTCACTATCCTCTCAGCCTCCTTGCCCTGCTGGCTTGCTTTTCATCCAGACCTCGTCCCTGCTCTGCAGTGTGTGCACTTGCGCGTGTTTGTGCATGTGATGGCATTGTTAATTGCTTATAGCTCTTGGGACGTTAAGTTGGTTTAAATATTCTGCCCCTCTCCCATCTTTCCTGCGCTGTCTTTTCACTTTCTCCCTCTTCATTGAGTCTCCCTCTCTTCCACTGTAGCGTTTCTATACGACGTCAGGAGTTGCTGAGCCTGGAAAAAGTGACTTGGACATTTATGGGCTGAGTTTTGGGCCAAGCACTGCACACAGTTCCTGTGTGCTTGTGTATGCGTGTTTGTTTAGCTTCGGTGAAAGTGCCTCGATCTTAAGATGGTCCTCTTCTCTGCTTAGTTGGCTTCTATTACCTCCTGTAAGAGAACAAATAAATGAGACTTACACGTTCCGCACACACATGCATATATAAGCTGCCATCTGGTGAAGCTATGAGCATGTCACACGCCCAGAATATGATATTTTAGCTAGCCTCAAAGTGCTCTGCCGATTGGATGTAATTACCTTGGCCTGGCTATAAGTGTGTGTGTGTGTGTGTGTCTGATTTGAGACTTTCTTCCCTCGCAGCACTGAACTGTTATTCTGTGTGTGGTCGAGGTCATGCTCAACAGCTGATGAGAAAGGATGGTAAAAGTGTGCATGTGCGTACACTGTGCGTGTTTCTCTGTGGGTGTGTGTGAGCAATCAGATAAAGGGTATGGAGATCCGTTATCACCACCCTGCTTCCCCTGTGAGACAATACCACTGGTCCGCCCTTGACTAAACAACTGTGTGTGTGGGGGCATGTGTGTGTGCGTGTGTGCGTGTGTGTGCGTGCGTGCGTGCGTGCGTGTGTGTGTGTGTGTGGGCAGTCTAACCAGATTGGTCAGATGAATGATGGATTAATGACAGAAGAAAGCAGATTCATCCCAGGCTGTCAAGTTGGCAAGAAGGCCACACTGCAGTTTATTGGAGTGTATTTATGTGTGCTGCTGCATGCGTGTGTTGTCAGTCTTTTTCTTCATCTCCGTCTCTTCACTTCTCTTTCAGCTCCCTATCGATGCCTCTCAATGGGGTTATTGTGCCCACTGTCAAGCAGGCTGCAGTGTGTGTGTGTGTGTGTGTATCTGTGCGTTGTTGTTGCAGGGAGCAGACAGCCGTGAGGTGTGTTTGAACAGAGAAGGAGCACAGAGGCCCCGTTCATCCTGTAGGGTGTGAAACTGAATGATAGGGCCCCCTTTCTGTCTTTCTGTCTGTCCCTCTGTCTATCTGACGGCCTCACTCCTGTTGACAGTTTTTCACCCACATGCTTGATCTCTGCTTGCTTTTTTTCTGCCCAGTTTAGCTCTGCATCTTTGTTTGCTTCATTTGTGCGCGTGCCTTGTAATGTGTCAGCTCCTGGCAGCCCTCACTGTTAGGTTGTCTTCTCGCTGTCAACTCTACCTTGTGATTGGCTCGTCGGTATGCATGTTATTCTGCCTCCAAATTACCTGTGGAAGCAGGCGAGCTGAGGACAGGCAATCTTTCCACTTTCAGAGGACACCCCCACACGTTAACGCTTGTGCTCACACACTTTGTGCACATGTACACACACTTTCCCACTCCTTTGTTTATATGTTTCTGTTTCTGATGTTGTCTTTTCCACATCGCTGCACTTTCACACGTATACCCCCATCACTCCCAGTTCAGCTGCATAAGGGTTTTTTCTCTCTCTCTCTCTCTGTCTCTCTCTCTCTCTCTCTCTCTCAAACACATATGCACCGTCTTACGCTATGAATGCCAAACCGCGATGAAAGGGACTGTTAATGCCAGAGCCCCAGGTGCCTCTGTAAATCGGCCTACTACAGCAAGTTCAAGGATTTCTGCTGCACTGTCTCAGAATAAGGATTGACTCAAAGTTGGTAGTATTCCCTCTCTTCTCTAATGCTCCATCCTTACTGCAAGGAACACTCAAGTACATTGATGTTCACTCTAAATCATATTGAATACTCAAACCAGAGCACCCATGCCAAGTGAAATATTTACTGTACAGTGATAAATTTGGAAACATTTAGTACGCTATTCAAAACATCTCCTCCGCCAGTGCATGTTTGCAGTCAGACGAGGTTGAACATTTAACGTTGCGCTGCTCGGTAAGCAGCCTTACCATTGTTCGTTACTTTGATTTCTATTGTGTAGAACACAAAACACTTCCACACACCGCTTCTCAGATGCTTCGGTGTCAGCTTTGCTTGCTAGCTTCCTCCATTTTCATAGCAAAACAATGTAACATTATGCATGCAATAAGTCAAGGTGATAGTCAGTGGCCTCTGCTGTATGACTAGGCAAAGAAAACCTGAGCAGGGCATTTTTTACACTCCTCACGATACCATCAAAGATGTTTAACATAATATTTGTGCTGTTGGTTTATAGACGTGTGCACATAGATCAGCTCAGCCCCTCCTTGACCTGTTTTTGTTCCTTTGTAGCCGACAGAAAGGCCATGATGCATCAAACCTGTCACGCTAACAACTCCTTTGATTAGCTTCATTTGTCACTGCTGACATTTTGTGATGCTTGTATTGCTCATTGTTCATTTTTCTTAAAGCCATCTTAGGATTTGTTTGACAGTGAATCATTTAGCTGTTCTTTGGGGACATTATCATCAGTCAAATATTGGATAACAAGGAAAACACACATGCAGACAATATTTAAGGCCTTTGATATTATAAGCACATTTTTTAACTCTTCAGATATTAGTATCAAAAAGGAAATATTTGTGTTTGCTCTACGGACTTGATTTAGGTTGGACAAATAATAGACACAACACAGTGCTTGTTGGGGCAGTGTGGTATGCAGTGTGGTTTCATGTAGTACAGTGTCGATACCATGGCAATAACTCAGACTGCAGTTTGCTTTGCTGTGTATATTTTAAATGTTGTGCTTTCTGCCAGGTCAGCATTTCTTCCACATTATGGCTGTTTTACATTAGAATGGCAGCACATGTATACATGTTGTCGACTCAGACCATATTGATTTTTGTTTCATATTGAAAGCTCTTCATATGGCTATTAATAAATTCAGTATACACATTTTCCATGCATTTTTTCCTTATGTATTGTGGACTGTGTTGCATTGAATCAAAATGGTGGCAATAGTGTGGAAACATTAGGGAATGTATGGAGATAGTCAACCTAATGAATCCTGGTCATTTGTTTAAAGTTTAAAGTAAATCAAGCAAGTCAATTAACAGATAATGAAACTGCAACTATTTTTCATCTATCATTACATTTTTTGTTTCAAGGGAAATATACAAGGCTTGAAAAAGTTTTCTTTAAAAACAATTTGTACATTATGGATTTATTCAGAATATTATTTGCAGATTAATCAACAATGCAAATAGCTAAACATATGTTCTCGCTCATCATTTCCTACCATGCTATAACTGACCAGGGTTTTCCCCCAGGAAATTGATGGCAGATGTGGAAGCTGTTGAATGTAGGAGACTCCCTGAACAATAGACACTCACAACATATAAATAACATTTTCTATGTGAAATAACTACCTACCCAGGAAGGGTATTGTTGTGTTTTATAAAGTAAGCTGTTTGTGTTAGCAGAGGTGGTTAGCAGACATGGCCCACCTTTTCTGTGAAACCCTGAAGCAAACGTTTCTCACTTTCCCTTCTGTTGTAACAATTATCATTCACTGAGTCGAAGTATGTGAACTGTATGAAACACAGGTTGATAGGAATGTTGAATCATGATCACAGTCATTGTGGTGATTTAGGTTCCCAGACCAGATTAGTTTGTTGCAGTTACGTCATATCCTGTGGTGGGAGTAATGATAAGTCAACATCCGTGGTAAGGATGTGAAGCAGTGCAAACCAGGTCTCAATATTTTTGTTACCTTGATTCATAAAACCGCAGAGTTTTATTAGTGTTTGTAGGCAAGAATTGAAATTAATTGAACAGTGTTACTTTGATAAACCACACATTGCTGGAATTTGCCTCTTGGCTTTGCACTGACATGGCAATACAAGTGCAGAGGCATTCTTGGTTCGTGTGTGTTTGCAGTGACGGTGCGGCGCTTGTCCACCAGCTGTGGTCAGCTGACTGTATCATCCACCATTCAAAAACCAAAGTCTGTCAGGGGAGAATGCTCCGCTAAATGTTGGGAAACAACAAAAATAACTTCCCTTGGTATGAAGGCAGAGGAACAGAGGGAGAGAAAGGCAGCTGTTGTGTAAGAGGAGGAGACGGTGAGCGAAAGAGGGGATGATTTAAAGTAGTGGAGAGCGAGCGATCGTTGCAGTGGTGTCTGTGGTTCCTTTGGCAGAGATGGGACATTCTTTTTCTGATGAGTCACTCTCTCTCTCTCTCTGTGATCCATTTTCTTTCCTAACACCTCTACTTCTTGGGCTGATACTCTCTTCCCCTCCCCGCTCATATTCTGAGCATCTCATCTAATTACCCTCTCCCCCTCTTTGACATGTCGTATTTGGCTGCTGAGTCAAACCCTTCAGGCAGTCAGATCAGACCAGGCTGTGATATCGATAGTCTTGTGACATTGTCAGGGAACAGTTGGCCACAGGCTTTCTAATGAAATGTGAGAGAACGAGGCCATCTTAAACTGTCTCCCTCTCTCTGTCTCCCTCTCACATATATTTATATAACATATACATTTTGTCATAGGACACTTTTGGCGACATTACTGAGACTTTCATTTGTGTTATGAGGACTTTTTTGACCCATAACGTTTACCACAGACCCAAAAATTGGCTTTGACCCAATTAGGCGCAAGGCTTTTGTCCTTAATTGGACAATCCATTCACAAGTCACACCTAATTAACACTCACGCAGGTTTGCACAGCTATCCTTAGTAGGACTTTGCATTGACTCCCATTCATTGTGAATCACCAATTCATGCTAACCGTAACCTACAATTCATAATTTACAGGCCTTTGAAAAAGTGAGGACCGGCCAATAGGCCCTCACTCCACAAAGTCTCTGCCCAAAATGGACCTCAAAAAGATATGAGTACAAGTTCACACACACATGCTCACACACATGCACAAGATCTGTGTGATTTGTGTCTAGACTTCCCTGTCCTCTCGGATGTCCTGTCACATCTCAGCTATATATAGAGTAAACAGTCCCTCCACTGCTTCTGCCCTTGCTTTGGCTCTGACAACACTTCAGAGCATGTGCACATTTGTCCACCTGTCTGTGTGTTTTCACTTGGAGAGAAGGTTTTTAAACTGTGTCTGTTCACATTTTGCTATTTGCTGGGCTGATGCTTTCAGCTCCGGTGTTCAGTGTTGACAAAATCGTCCAAACTACTTTTGAACTATAGACAGGGACATACTCATCTTCTTTTACCCAGTGTGATTGACTCTTGAGCTGACAGCACTCTCAGCTCTGAAGTCTGACCTGGATGCCCTCTTTTTATTGCTTTAACTCATAGACTATAAAGATAGACGACATGACGACTTCCTAAACGTAAAAGCGTCTTCATGTTTCCATGGTAGTGGTTGGGACATGAACCACTAAACTAAAAAGTAAATACATGTCAAATAATATCTCGAGGATGGTTTCTTTCCATTGAGGTAGTTCTTATCACATTGACATATGTTTTCCTCAAAGTTTGGTTATATTAGTTATTTAATGCTATATACACATTGGTTGACAGTTGAGACTGACTTGTGATTGGTCAAGTCACACACCACAATTGCTACTGTGCAGACTCTGACTCCAAATGACTTCATTTGGCGCAAGATGGCGGTGTTCATATCCTGAATGTTCTAGTTTCATTACTGGATATGGGGAGGAAGTGGAGAAGCGCTGTCCATCTGATACATTTCACATTACTGAGATGCTCAGTGGCATCAAAAAGTTGCAGGAAAAACAAGACTTGTGTGTGTTATAAGAGTTTAGAGTGAGGTGGCTGCTATGCAAAGGTTTACTAAACTCTGCTTTATCTGAATGGAGGAACGAAAGACATATTTATTCAAATTCTGGATGAGATGTACCGAAGAAAAAAGATTAATATTCATAAAAACGAAAAAGCATTTATTGATAAAGTAAAAGCAGGAACCACAAGCACATGACTGAGGGAAATACAGATGTGGCTTCACTTGTTGTCTTCTGATTCTACTCTTGGCTCAACTTGTCCTCAAAGTTGCGTCCAGGAAAAAGTTGCGGTCTCAATACGCTAAAGTCGCTGTGGCTGCAAGACTGGCTCATGTGTGTTACATAGAGGGAGCAGCAAAATGAGACTTCCCCCCTCTCAGTGAGTTTTGCTTGGTCTGTGTATGTGTGTTCATGGTGTACTTTTTCTCCCCTCCCACGACCTCCCCTCACCCACAGGAAAGAGCGGCTGGGAAAAAATAGAGGGGGGGATATCTGGGACTATAGGGGAGGGGTTACATCACATACATTCTCTCCCAAGTTTCCCAAATCCAGGAAACAGAGTCTTGGCTTCTGTTCCCTGACATGTTTCATTTCCACGTCGCAGGATTTCAAAGTCTGTGAATGTGTGCGGGCTCATACAAAGCTCTTCATCCCCTCTCACCTCTACTAGCTCGCGTTAATTCATTGATAATTAACATTGCATGATTCAAATCGCTGCTTTGCCTTTTTACCCTGTAACTGTCAGGGGAGTGTTGAGATGTTGCTGGTAGATCAGTAACTTAAAATGTATTCCCTGTCATGACAAATTTTTTATTTTCAAGTGCAGTATGAACGCTTCTTTTGTTGCATACTTTAGTTTGCTCTGGGTCAGTGAATGGTACGTATGCTCACAAAAGGTCAACACTCTGCTTTATTCCAGAGAAGTGTGTGTGTGTGTTTTGCCTCCTCCTTTTGTTGACTAATTTGAGGTTTTTTGCCCCCCAGTCTCCCTGACCCACCCACCTAAAATATAGACATGCCTTAGATTCTTTGGCACACCCTGGACATTCCTCACTCCTTTCCTTTCTTTTGTGGTCATTTTCTTTGCTCGCTTTTCTCCATGAGGGAAACTGGAAAATTATATCTTTAGGTTTATGAATACAATACATTGACATATTCATAAATTCACACACACCCACACTAACACGAGGAGGCTCAGAGAGTGCATACTTTAAACTCTGGAAGGATCTATTTACGTCTGTCCTTCACACTCACTATACATTGCTGCCGCAAGGACGATGCATGGCCCTGGGAGCACGCTGGAACCACAGAGTTCGTGTGCGTGTGTGTGTGCGTGTGTGTGTGTGTGTGTGTGTGCGCGCTTGTGTGTGTGTGCTTGTTTGTCTGTACACAAGATTGTTTGCTTTGACTGCAGTCCCAGTCAAAGTGCTATATTGTCTCTGTTATTTCCCGTTATTGACAATGCAAGGATACACAGACACACACACAGACACACACACACACACAGCTCCTTGCACTTCTACGCTTCCGCTGTTATTCTGGATGGGACCAGATTTTGAAGATAGCTATTGTTTTCTTCTCTTTCTTTCATCTCCTTGTTCTAGTGGAGACACAGACACACACATACATGCACACACAACCACATACAATTGCATATGCACACTGAGCTTGGAGTCAGGAAAATATATCATCAAACTAGACCAGTCATGATCTGTCTGTTAGCTTGGCTTATATGCCTGATCGGTGTTTGTTTTTTTGACTGTTATTCCATTGAAGGTAGCCGCTTTCATCATTCATTAATTTGCTTGTAGCTGCAAAATATTTTGCGATGGCACACGCTTCATATGAGATCACAGAAATAACCTTAACAGACAGAACCTCTGACTGAATGTCAGTGTGTTACAAAAATGAAAACAAGAAAATGGTTGAGCAAAGCCGATAATGTTGGTTAAATAATAAGAAGATTGAAATACAGGAATACAGAACCAGTTGAACCACCAACTAAAAGCTACATGATTTTATTTCACTGTTTGGAAGCATGGTTGAAAATGCTGCGTCACCACTTCTCCTATGATGGGAGTTCTGATAGTATAAAACATCTGCAGTTGGGAATTAAATTGAACTTAATGGCCCATAAAAACACAGGGTGTCTACAATGCAGGCCAGGGTGGTTCAAATCAATTGTGTATGTATATACAATAAAAATAACCTAATTAATACAGAGAGTAATTTTAGTTTTTATGGCTTGGAGTCTTCCTGCCTCTCAGAAGTATCTTCCTATAGATTATAAAGTAGGCTACATAGAAAATATTGAGTTTAACTCAGTGGTTGGAATGTGAACAGCTCTCCAGCACGTGGATATATATGTCTTTGGTTAGCAGTGTCGCTAACGTCCCAACCTTGCAGTGGAAGTAGTTCTCAGCTCAGTGTGGAGGGCCCAGCCTACTCTGCAGCCAATGAAAATAAAGCCAAGACAGATCTGGGAAGATTGCCTGGTATTGTGCAGCTGGCTTACACGTTCACGTCCCAATCCAAAAGTTAGAAAAACACCCTGTTGCTTTTTTTCTATTCTCCTTTGCTTTGCTTTTTGGATGTGAATCAATCCATTTCATTTTTCGATGACCGGGCCTCTAACTGCAACAGTTTTGCTTTCTTGTCACTGATTTTGTTTTGGGTAACAGATGGGGTTTCTCACGAGCAGGGGGCGAGAAGAGAGGAGGAGGGATAGAGTGGCTGTAAATCAGGGTTGTAGGGAGAAATGGGTGGTTTATGAGAGTTTACAGACCTTCTTCGCTTTTAATGAGAAAAGACAGCAATTCTCCTGGAGACAAAAGAGGAAGAGGGAGAGGGAGGGGTGAGAGCGAGGAGATGAATGTGGCGGAGGCTAGGAGAGGAAGAGGAGAGGAGAGGGAAGGAAATGCGCAAGAAATGTGTTAAAGGAAAGAGGTAAAAGTCAAGTGGGATTAGCAGAGGAACTGGAATGGCGAGAAACCGTGAGAGGGACGGGCAGGAAGGAGGGATGAGAGGCCTATCAAACTGTTGGCAGGTATCCACTTGGCGTGCAAATTTAAAAGCAGTCTGTCTTTCTCGTGCTCAGTCCAGAGTCTGGAATACACTCGTGGTTATACACAGCACAGGCAAAAAGAAACAGAGAAGAGAGAGAGAGAGAGAGGTGGACTGTTTGCAGCTGCTTCCTTCATTCTTTCTGCGTCCAGACCCCCCAACATACCTCTGACATTTGCGCACACACACGTACAAAAGCACAAACATGGAGAGTTGGGCAGTGGGTCAGAAGTCAGAGGTCACTGTCGTGCTGTGACACATCCTAGATCTTATTACTTACCCTCCTAATGTGTGTTTTCTCTCTGTGTGTGTGGGTGTTGCTCGGCCCCTCTGTCTGTACATTTAACTGTTTACAAGAGAGTCCATGTGGAAGGCTCATATTTACCATTCATGTCTGTGTTTGTGAAGAATGGTTTTGCCTGTGTGTGTCAGTGCCAGGAGCCTTGCCCAGAGAGGGGCCCTGTAATTACGCCTCAGACCCCCTCGTCGGCCCGACCCAAAGGGGCCACTATCATTGCATCCAATTTGGAGCATGATCCAGATGTAGTTGGGATTGAAAGTTACAGTTTTGGTGCATACTGCTTCAGAGCTGTAGCTCCGCCCAAGTGTGGACCTTTACATTTAGCATTTTACATCTGTCTCCCGGCAAAAGAAATGATATGGCAGCTACACTGCAGTCTGTAGTTAGTGTTTTTGTTGGTGACACTTTTTTTGTTTTTTTGGCTCTACTCCAGTGCTCTGGGCCTGCGACGAAAAAGTCACCATGAGGTCAAAGTGGTAACTTTAAAGGAGAACTCCTCAGATTGAACACATCAAAATCTGTTTGGAAGTTTGGGGGAGAAGCACTGCATATTTGGTTAAAAAAAAGACTTTCAGAGCTGTGTGAAATCTGATAAAGTGACAGAACATCTGCTGGGGTTGAAGATTACAAATTGAAATTCGAGAGTAATCTGTTGGTGTGGAGTTAGCCAGCAGTGATTTTAACAGAGTCTTGTAATCCTAAACTCTGGTTTGTGGGTTGAGGATACATACCGCTTTCGATTAAATATCATTGTGCGTGACTAAGAAGAAGAATGCATGGAAGCAGAGGATGATATCTGATTCTGCTGCACTGAATTTTCTTTAATACTTAAAAACTCTTCAGTCAGCTGGTACGAGGTCAGGCGATTGACTTCACCAGTCATGAACATTTTATCGTCTCTTCCCCTCCTTATTAGTGTTACCTGTATGTTATAAAGTTAGGTCTTACTGTGTAGATTTACATTTTCAGTAAAATGAAATAAATGTAGGTTCTGTTACTAGCTGATCTTTTCTACTGTTCTTTTATTTTACGACCGTTACTATCATTGTCCTTCTTCTTCTTTTCCTTTGCTAACAACAATGTTTCCAATGCTTCATGGAAAAGCTACCGGTAGAAAAAATAGCACTATCCTCTTTTGGTTTTGGTTGTGCAGGCACCTTCATGTCCTTTGTGCTGCAAGTTGAGCATTTGTTTTCCCAGGAGAATTATTCTGGGAACCAATCTAAATACTGATGGTATCATTATTCTGCAGCATTTCGGTGGCAGCAGCTGGACACACTCTCATGCACACATGGAAGATGGGGTATACAGAAAGGGCAGGTGTTATTAAAAGTTCTGCCTGTCTGCCACGGACCGGGAAACTTTATTGATACTCAGAGCGCTCTACAATGCTCTACAGATACAGACAGACAGGTTTTGCAAAAGTACCTGCATGTGTAATGGGTAAAACTGGGATTGTTGAAAATCTATTACCCAGTGAGAAAATTTCCAAACCTTAGCTAAACCCCCTTAACCTTAACCATAACCTTAAAACATGTCGTTTTAATTTAAGAGAAATGTTATGACATCTTCCTTTTTGTCCCAATATGGAAGACAAGTGTCAGTAAGCGCACACACACACACACACACACACACACACGCACACACACACACACACACACACACTGGTATGAAGGCTTGTTGCAGCAGGATTTAGGGACCTAAGCATTCCATGTAATTTATACCCAGAATACAATTTTTTTTATTATTCACTGTATGCATCATCCTTCTTTGGCTTTCTTTGTCCTCTGCTGTGTAAGTTTTTAAGCTGTTAAGGTAAAGTACAGCTGCTCTGAGGTTAAAATTATACAGCTGCACTTCAGATGGTTTATTCTTTTACCACAGCCTGTTTAGCATCTTGTGTTTTCAGACAAACCAGGTGTTGTCGCTCTGCTGTTATGACCATACACAATCAGCTCAACACAGGTTCCCTTTGTTGACTGTTCCTTTGGATGTTTATGGACCAGTAATAGTCAAGTGATTCAGTGTTTACAGTATTTGCATATTGTTAATCTTGGATGATTATGTATTCTATCATTTTACATTTTTGGGAGTTGGGAAGAAAAACATTTTGCATCTTGGTGTTTCTTTTCTTCTTTTGAATCTTTGTTCTAAATGGCCACATCTGTATACATGACTCATGGCCTGATGTTACCATTAATCCAGGAGCTTCCCGACTTGAAACTGTCAATTTAAAATGGCTTGTATTGCCAGTGGGCTTATGTTATATAAGATATTATATTAAAATGATGATAATTTGCTGTAATAGAGTGTGGTCGAGTTCAGACAAAAGTTTCAAAATTATATTTGAGTTTGGGTCAGTCTCGTTAGCTGGAATGATTATTTACACTGCACGTGTGTTTAATCAGGGAAAGCAAGCAGTGAATATATATGAGTCAGGGTCAGAGGAATGCAGACTCAGTGCCACTTATATTAATTGCATCGGGCTAAAAACTGCAAAAATAGATCTAGTCTAATCACACAGCAACAATAGTCTTATTTATTGATGGGGAAAAACTGCAAATCGCTAACTCGTCTCCAGTCAGAGATATAAAAGTACAGAGTAGTGCAGTAAACTTGATAGATCAAGTACTAAAATAAATCTCTTTCTGTAGAAGATAACTGTGCACTGAACTCCTTTCTCAGTCCATGGCTGCATCCACATTCCTCTCCTTCCGTTTCCATTCATCAGATACCATAAATCACAAAACACATCACAACTGCTGCAGCTCTGTGGCTTTTACGTATTATCAGAATAATGTGGAAAAAATGTTTGCCAAACACAGCTGTTTGCATGTGTGCAAGTACATATGTACAAGACGCCCCTGAAACCTGCAGATGTCAGTTGTTATGAGTGTTTGGATCAGTCTGCTCATTGTTGTTGACAATTGAAAACAGGTTGAAATATATCCACGGTTAAGATTGAGTCATTACAGGACAAATAGGGGAAGAAGAGTCTTGCCAAAGAAATTAATAGTGATTCAGTTGTTCAGTTGTTGGGATTGGGGGACTTGTGCAAAATCTGCTGTGAATTCTGTCTGTATGCAACATTTTTGGTTTGTTTTTAAATGTTCAAACAGCAGCATAAACAGTAGAAAATGAAAATGAACTCATCACACACTCTCTTTCTCTTTCTCACTCACTCACACACACACAGACGGTGGACCGTTGAAACGGTAGTTTTAAGCATCTTAGGCAGGCAGACTTAGGCATAACTTTCCTCTTTAGCTTTGTTTGCTGAGTGGGGAATTACAATAATTCACCATGTTAACATGCTGTGGGGTCAGATGGTACCAATGTCCAAGAGTCTTTTTTTAATAACCGATAAACTGGTCAAAATTCTTCTCGGTTAACAGTCACACTGTTCATGATGAACTATTTATGACACTGCTTGGCTTTATCTTTGCATGTGAAATTTGAGATTATTTAACCTTATAATATGATGGATAACACATTTATATCATTACAAATGCCACTGTTGGCTGTTAGTTGAACAAATGATCCATTTTCGTTAGTTCCCTTCAATTTTCCATCCAAAATAATAATTCCAGGTGTTTTCCAGCCCCACATCCGAGGATAAATGGGATTTATTTTGGTCCATTCTTACTTTGCTTATTATATTTCTCTGCACTTCTCCTAGAGGCTGTGTGTTGGTGAGAACTGTCCATGAGTCTTGACTGCATTATGCAGCAATGTGCGTGTGTGTATGCGTGTGCGCGTGTGTGTGTGTGTGTGTGTGTTGGAAAGCAGAGCAGGGGGAGTTTACAAGTCTCCTGTGGCATTAAGTTTATGATGGTTCCAGTCAGCGAAGGGTTGGCAAGACTGCACCAAAGAAAGAAATATGAGCTCTATACAAAATGAGCCTTATGTTCTTACTCCCTCTCACACACACAAAACACACGCGCACCTTGTGTATTAATGTTTGATCAAGGTTGTGAATAATTGATGCGTCTTTATTATTTGTCCCTCTGGTGTCCTGCTGTCCTTTTTCTCTCTCGGTTCACCCCTCCCTCGTTCTCCATCTCATTAATCCTACTTTAATGTTTGTCTTTCCCTCAGGACGCTGCTGCTTCAGTACGGCCCTCCTGATTGGATGAGAGCACCAGTATGGATGCACTCCATCCTGTTTCCCACAATCCTTAGCTCTCTGGTAAGTATAGCAACTGTGAAAGGTCAATATACAAGTATGTATTTTTTTACTATAGGGGCTGATATGATACATATATGATATTCAAATAAATTAAGAGTATCTTTTTGCTTTGGTTAAAAACAACCTAAGCCATTGAAGGGCACACTAGGACAAACTCCAGTGAACATAACCCAATAACACATTCTGAAAATGCTTTTAGAACCATATACTACCTCTGTATAACCAATATTACCTTTTACTTTGAAGCAGACAATAAACGTTTTACTGACAAATAAATCTAGGGTGGACCAAATTAAATTAAAAGCAGGGTTGAAGTAACAAGCTGCTTTTACTCAAACTATTTTGTATATCTAATATATTTGATAAATGTTTTATTATAAAATTATGTTTTTATGTGTACTTATTTCACTTTGCCTCAGTATTTTTACTGAAAAGTTTCTTAATTTTTTCTACATTTAAAGTCAAACTCTTTACAGATTAAAGTAGTAGTCTGGAAGCCTGAATGTGTTTATTTCAATCAATAGTTTTATTATATATTATTAAATATAACATTTTACCCCAACATTTAAAAAAAAACACACAGAAATGTTGTCCCATTTGAAACTATATCAAATATGTTTTTCAATAAAAGTAGGATAAAAAGGCATGAAAGGAATTACATGTAATGTATTACAAGTAATTTAAAGACAGGTAGTGTGTGGAGAGCCTCAGGGCCCGGTCACCTGGAGTAGCCACCCTTGATCTATGTACAGCTAACAAGGACAGGCTTATTAAAATGAATTTTTAAATTAATCTTGAAATTAACTGGCAGCCAGTGAAGAGATGCAAGGATTAGCGTGATATGAGACCTACATTCTGTCTTAGTTAAAATACGAGCAGCAATATTATGAACAAGCTGCAAATGAGCTACTGAGGTTTGACTAATGCATGTATAAAGTGCATTGCAATAGTCCAGATGGGAAAAGACAAAGGCGTGAATGAGCTTTTCTAGGTCAGGGAGAGATAAAACTGATTTTATTTTAAAGGTGTATTTGTAGGTAGAAGTGCAGGATTTAATGATAGCATTGGTGTGTGTTTTAAAATTCAGTCATCTTGATACAGCAACATCATGTATCATTCATAGTTTTCTTCTTTAATTTTTAAAACATGTGAATTTAACTGTTCTTCCTCCGTGTTTTGAGTGTCTGGTCTTTATTTTTTTATTTTGATGGTGTTTTGAGTTCCCTTGCTGCCTCACACTATTTTGTTGTCACCATAGAGACCAGCTGTAGTTGGGTTCCACACAGATGAATGTGGTCTCCGAGGGCAACCCGACAAGCACTCAGGATTTTTTGCATTCTTCTTCTGATCATTCTTTTACGTTTTTCCTCTTCTTTTTGGTCGTGTTCAGATCTGCAGCTGACTCTACTAAACCCTGAACAAGCTCCAGTCAATGACTGAACTCCTGTCAGGTACAGAATACTCACTCAGTCTCACACACACACACACCTTCACACATGCTGTGCATTTACTCTGTTTAGTCAGCCTGTATATACTCATACGTCTTCATTCCCTGTCCTTGTAGCTGGTAGTTTGAAAGTCTGCAGTCCATAGTAATATCCCTCAAGAATTTAAATGATAAGTCTGGAAATATTCTATATATCTGTTATATAACCAGCTGTGTGTTGGCCCTTCTCTCATACGATACACACAATAGACTGGCTGCGGCTTTCTTAAAACAGCCAAACAGTGTAGTCTTTAGCGAATATAAGACAAAGCAGAGTAAATTGTACATTTGTTGGCGGCTATTTCAGACACAGATTTTAGAACAGACAAAGTACATGTTTACTGTGACACAGGAATTTCTCACTATGTGAAACTGTTTGTTTCTTTGTTTTTTAGTTAAAAAGATTATGCAAAACTCAACGGAATGGGGGGGATGGATCCAGGAATCTTTTTCACTTTCTTTATCATTGTGAATTCGGGCATTTTTCAACATTTTCATTTATTTCTCAGAGAATAATTCATGAAATGATACTTATGAGTGTGAGCAGAAAACCTTGATCTAGTGAATGTATAAATGTGGCCTTGGCAGAGATATGCACTCTTGTTCTAAATATGGAAGATAGTTAGTTAGTTGTTGTTTTTGGTATTTCATTATTTGTCAATGAGAGGAAAATACAGATAATCAAATTTACACCAGATTTATCATTCAAAGATTTTTTTATGCAGACTTGATTTGTCTGATATAGGGTTGTGTATGAGATGCTGATCATTGCTTATCTTCTAATAGTATTTTTAGTAATTAAGTTAATAGAAGTTATTATTTGACATTATACATTATATTTAGCATGTTTGGATATATTTCTTTCCTTAGGTATTTTCTACTTACATGTTACCATGCAAGAAAAGTTATAGCAGTATTATAGAAGCACTGGGACAACCCCTCTAAAAGCTCCTACACTGCACTGGGTGCATGTTAACACATGTCGATTGAAATTGATTCAGTCCGGTCTCTGTTCTCTTCCTCTTTCAGGTGATCTGTCTTGTGCCACGATGATGTCAGTAGATGTGACCAATCGTAATGGGCCCGCTGCCACGCCTCCCACTTCCCTCAGCCTTCGCTCCTCACACAATCAGCTCCTCAGCAGCGATGTCATCAAACAGGGCTCCGCCACTCCTCCCAAGTGTCGCAAAAAGTACGCACTCACCAGTATCCAGTCTGCCATGGGCCTCGGAGAAGCGGCGCCAACTACGCCTTCCCCGTCATCATCCCCATCGCAGTCCTCAACCCCGAACAATCCCAAACTAGCCAAGAATGGGGTCAACCAGCTTCGTAAAGCAGGTCAGGACCACAACAAAAACACAACGGGTCCTGACCTGATAGATCTGGAGTGTAATTCAGAGACTGTAGAAGACGACCTCAACGTTAACACAGCAGAGGAGCATGACAGTCACATCCTCTCCAATAATGACGGGGAGGACGACGTCATTAATTTAGATGCCGAACTGCAACCAGACGCCAACTGTGATGCAGAGCCCGAGCAGAAAACAGAATTAGATGTAGACTGTAACATTAACACAACTGTGGCGCTCAACCTGAACGGCAACACAACAGATCTGGACTTGAACATTGAGGCAGAGGAGAGCGATGACATCAGTATTTTGTCTGAAAAGGATTTAATGTCAAAAATGAAGATTGAGGAAGATGGAGATGAGAATGTGGGGGAGGAGGAGGAGGAGGAAGAGGTGGAGAAGAAGCCTTTACTGATGATAAGAAGTGAGTCTCCCGTGAACAATCAAAAAGTTTCCGCAGGCCTGGAACTCATCTCTGACCTCCACTCCAACATCAAGCTCCTCAAATCAGGCAAGGACTCTCCAGTGCCTCCTCCTCCCTCCCTGCCACGGCAATCCAGCCCAGAGGACACCCTCTTGCTCTCTGTGGCTTCCTGCTCCTCCTCTTCCTCTTCCTCTCCAGAGACGAAGAAGGACAGAAGGACTGGCGCAAAGACAGACTGTGCTTTGAACCGGATCCAGAATCTGAACCCCAGTGACGAGGAGTTGAGTTGGACCACCCTGTCCCAGGAGAGCAACTCCCCAGAGGAGACAGGTACACAAATGCACACACACACACACACAAAAGTGGTGTATAGTAGTAAAGTTAACATCAGTTTGTTTTCATATGAATCTTTTTTACTGTCCTCTCTGCTCATGACATGTTTCCGTCTAGTGTGACCTAGTGTCCATACATGTGCATGTCCATAAGCCGAACTCAGACATTGCTGGAAAAGAATAACAATCACTCCAGCCGCTAGTAAATCCCTCTGGGAGAGGGAGAGCCCTCATGGGTGGTTAGTAAGCTTGATCAGCTGCGTCCTGTTTCAAGCTGTGTCCTCTGTTTGTTTGTTCGATGAGTTAATACAAACTCTGTAGCGGTCATTATCTCTGTTTCTCTGTGTCCTTGATTCCTTCACTAGAGTTCAGACAGGAGCCACTTTAGCTACTTATTTTAGCTACTTACTTACTTACTTACTTCATGTTCTCTGTTTTCTTTATTCATTTTCATTTGCTCATTTTTGCTCTGACTGTAGATAATAAATATAATGTGGGGAGCAGTTTGAACAGACATATAGACAAATGGAGCTTGGTGGTCTTCCAGTATCACAGCTTAACCTCTCTATATGTATCTGTAGAGAAAAGCTTTAGTTTTTATTCCACTGCGATCCATAAACAAGCTGACTAAGTGAGACTGACTGAGATTTAAAGGGTTCACTTAATTCAGGGTTGATGTTTGTATGATGTTCCTCTCAGCCAATGAGTATGCCATCTAAATGTCCATATACCTCTAATCTTTCAGATGTAAAATAGGGCTGCTACTGAAATTAATATTGACATATTGTATAGTTATTTTCATTGTCAGTTCATTTGCAGATGATCTTCTAAATCAATTGATTAATACTTTTTTTGTATAGCCTGCAAATCTCAGTTTGCCTCATAGGGCTTAACAGTCTGTCAAAGAGGTAAAAGACTTTCAAATGATTGATTCCTCTCCCATTACAGACAGAAGTACAATAGATGTCAAATTAATAAATATGTGGGATAATGCTAAAGTCACTCACAATGTCCTGGAGACTAAGGTGATAGACATGACAGTGAAAAGCCAAGAGATAAAGCAGCAAATCAGCATTTTAATGGGAAACTGACAGTTTGTCATTTTTATTGGGAATAATGACTAAAACTGTTAATTGTCACAATAGCAACAAATTGAGCAGCAAATTATTTCATTGTGAAATTGTAGTGTTAGGCAAATACACACCATATAAAGACAAACTTGAGTGACTATAAAATCCTGTGGATAGCTCTCGGTTTGTAGAGTAAGAAGATTATCAACTTATCTTCGTCTGAAATAATATAACTTGCCTTTGATGATGTTTCTGATTTGTGTATGTGTGTGTGAGGCAAATGTGACTGCAGGTACCACCACACCATCTGCTGTTTCATGTTTGTTGGGTCCTGAGGGAATATGTCACGTCCTGATGACTCATGTAATCTCTAATCAAAGTAAAGAAATTCATTTCAGTTATTCCCTCTGTTTTGAGCCTTCCTCTGCAGACCATTCAAGTCATCGTATTTCTCTGTCAGCATTATGTAAAAACCTGGATGTTCAATTTAACTGGGCCTTTTAAAGTCTCTGCCAAGTGCTTTTTTGTTGTAAGTCATATGAAAAGTGTCCATCTTGTTGAGAGCAGTGGCCTCAACCTCTGTCATGAGCTCAGCTGTAAACCATCCTTTCTCAGTCTGAGAGAGCTGCAGTGCTTTGAGCTGCTGAGCCTTGTCGCAGCTTTATTCCTCCCATAATGTTTCTCTTGTAGCTCTCTGCTGACTCACTTCCTTGAGTTGAAGGCTCAGAGCATCTGTGCATTTCATTCCCTAACAAGTACTATGGGAGAATTTACTCTTCGTGCGTTCTCTTGTCCACCATTTCCTCCCGCTCGTCTTCGAAACTCAGCATCGTTTTTTCTCACTGCTCCCTCTCATGGGAGGGCCTTATGCATTGTTTGGATCAGTGTATGTGTGCGCGAGCACTGATGAGCAGAGGACAGGGGGCAAAAAGTAGACGTTAACAGCACTGTAGTCTCTAGTTAAGACGTGTCATCCTCGGAGGGTTTGCTGAAGAGTCGATAATCATGGTAGTGGCATCTTTCATGTGGATTTATGGACAGCTAACTCGTAGTCGTCCATGCTACTGTGACCTCCTGTCTGCCTCTCCGTCTCATATTGACAAAGCCGTGTTGTTTTCCCAGGTGTCTGTCAGATTCCTCGGTGGATGTTGCGGGTTAGAGGGCCAATACGACACTGCTTTCACACAGAGGAGCCAAAATACACACATGGACACACACACAAACGTACGTTTGTACTTATATCTTAGTGAGGACACTCATTGGCATAATGCATTTCCTAGACTCTTACCCTAGCCATCCAAACTCAATGCCTAACCCTTAACCTAACCTAAACCTAATTCTAACCCTAACCCTAAAACCAACCCCCAAACAGACCATTAAAGGGGGGGGGTCACAAAGTGAGGACTGGCCAAAATGTCCTTACTTACCCAAAGTGTCCTCACTCTGTGGGGTGTAGGCTCAAACTGGTCCTCACAAAGACAGCTGTACAAGATACACACACACACACACAAACACACACACACACACACACACACACACACACACACACACACACACATGCATGCACACACATATGCATGCACATGCACACTGCTGAGTTGAGGAAAGTCATTTAAAGAGAACAGTACCATGTGACATTCAGTGTTTTTAGTCAGTCAGATGTTGATACACCTTTCTCTCTGTCTTCCTGTCACCCAAGTTCCCTTCCCTACTCCTGAGATTTGTCAATACCCGCAGACATTTTCCAGAACTTTTCCTGCCAGCCCCCTTGTAAAAACGCCAGCGTAAATCCATCTGCAAATTATGTCTGAAGATTTCACCGCAAGCGAGCGGGTGCGTTGCATGCTCTACCCAGATACCCCCCCTCACCTGAACTCTCCGGACATTTTCCTGTTGTAGTGAACACGTCTAATATGG
Source organism: Paralichthys olivaceus (assembly GCF_024713975.1). Lineage (NCBI taxonomy): Eukaryota > Metazoa > Chordata > Actinopteri > Pleuronectiformes > Paralichthyidae > Paralichthys > Paralichthys olivaceus. Next base: position 11,604,316 of record NC_091100.1, on the reverse strand, counting down.
AGAATCTCCTGCTGCAATCTTTATATGTAAAAGGAAAACTCCAGTCTGGAACCAAATGTCCTGACATTTTCCGGAGTTCGTGACTGAAACGGCTTATGTCTCCCTCCCTCTTTGCTCCTCCTCCCTGCACCTCCACTTGATATGATACTGAGAGAAAGATGACCAGGGGGTTGCCAGGACAACCAAGAAAGAAAATGGTAAACGTAGGCATTTGACAGATTATTCTTCTGTCCATGTGGCCATTTGAGTGTTTGTTTGAGGGAAGGAAAGGGAAAAGAGACCGATATGAGCTGTTGACGTTGTTGATGCTCCAGATCGAGGACAACAGCAAACACAGCTCAGTCGCAGGAAACTCCCTCCTCTTTCAATCTTTCCCTCTGTTTTTTCTCTTGCCTCCATCTCTCTTCACTTCATTTGCAATCTCATTCACTCTTGTCTCCCACTCTTCTGTGCCTCTCTTTTAACCTCATGTTCTCCCTGTCTCTGCCTCGTGTCCCTCTCTCTCTCTCTCCCTCGCCTGTCTCTTCCTCCTCACCCTGTCTCTTGCAGTGTCCCCCCTCTCTCTCTTTCTCTCTCTATCTGGGGTTTTCTCTCTGGTTACAGTACCGTGTTTTGCTGTATGAGAGGCAGCTAGCTCAATATGATGCTGGGGAAAGACTACATGCTGGCCATTGTGATTGTCAATTACGAGGGTAGGTGCATCTGTCAGAGTCCGCTGGAGGCGACACTGTAGGCTTAGAGTTGGAAACGCTGTCTGAGTGCGTCTGTCTGTGAATGAAGTGAGTGTGTGTGTTGTGTGTATAATTGTGTGTGCACAAGCATGGATTTATCTGTGTGCCTCCTACAACACATTGATGAAGTTTGTGATGTTATTTATCTCTAAATATCAGTCATAGGAATCTGGTCTGTGCATGCCATATTTGTCCTTGTATTATGAGTGTGTGTGTGTCCATTTTCTAGCTGAGGTTGTGTAAGTGTGGTGTCGTTTGTCAGAGAGAACATGTGTATGTGTGTGTTTTGCTCCAGAACCTCTCCCTTCCCCCTTTGCTCAACTCTGCTCTGGCATGGAGCTGCATGCAAACAGAGGCTATGACAGGCAAACTGCTACGTAGCTCTGCTATGCCTCAGTTCCATGAGCTGCACAGGAGCGTGCTAACTATCAACCTCTGTGTCAACATGCTGAGACCTTTTCATTCCAACACCACGCGTGATACAGCACTTGCAGAGGTGACACTGCTAACTTAATGGCATGATGATGATATGTCCCTGGACCCAAACTACACAGATCTCTCTCTCTCTCTCTGTCTATATCAGTGTCTCTCTCTCTTGTGTTTGAATATATAGGCTTTAATCCACATCCAGTGCTGTTAATTTCATGCTGGCATTCATTCTGAGTCACCATCCTCCCTCCCTCTCCCACAGCAGAGACACTCAGGTTATCTCACTTGTAGTTTTATTGGCTGTGACCTATTTTATTTGCACATAAAAGACTGCAAATCCCAGGAGGCACTGCTTCACAGCTCCTGCTCTAAAGCAGAGTCTTGAGCCCCAGGGACGTCTGCTTGTTCAAAAAAATGCTTGTGCACATTTTGCTAAGCATTCTGTGATTTCTCTTTCGTTAAAAAAACTGAAGTGTGTGTGTGTGTGTGGGTGTGTGTGTGTGTTGTGTGTGTCAATCAATTCCATCTCAATCTGGACTGACCCAGTCTTCATGATGACATATGGCTTGCTGTCATGGTGACAGGCCTATGGGCTGTGTTTCATCAGCATGGTCAGCAGTTCGCGAACTCCACACACTAATACACACTCATACACACTGCAGAAGCTGACCAGTCTCTTAGAGTTATTAGTTGCTACAACACCTAATGCATTTCTGGATCATCTTTACTACCTCTGCCACTACATCAACTTTACACACACAAAGATGCCATCAATAGTAGTAGGTGTGTGTGTGTGTGTGTGTGTGTGTGTGTGTGTGTGTGTGTGTGTGTGTGTGTGTGTGTGTGTGTGTGTGTGTGTGTGTGTGTGTGTGTGTGTGACAGTGTGTGTGTGTGTGTGTGTGTGAGACAGTGTGTGTGAGACAGTGTGTGTGAGACAGTGTGTGTGAGACAGTGTGTGTGTGTGAGACAGTGTGTGTGAGAGTGTGTGCCTCAGCTGGCTTGTCTGCCAGGAAACTGCAACCTTCAGATGACATGACATTTAGTGCAAGAGTGAGAGAAGAAACAGTGATATAAATACTCTGATTTAAACTCTGTACAGGGTGTGTGTTTGTGTGTGTGTTTGTGTATATGTTGTTTTCTGTTTGATGAAGGAACAAATTCTATGTGAATCCATAAATAGTTATCTGATTTTCAAATAAGACTAAGTTCTGTGTAGCATTTGTGCAGGTATTCATTGATTTATATTGAAGGATTATTATACCTTTTAAAAGTGAATAAAAAACCGGGTTGAATAGATCACCACCCACTCTGCTAAAAGTGAGTCATGCAGTATAAATTGAGTTTGCAGTGCTAATCCTTCATTGCCATGACTGGCATTTTGTGAATAGCTTTGCAATCTGCAGAAACTGTTATTTTTCCTGCTTATTTTAGCTCATGAGCTGACATGAAATCCACTATGAGTATTTGAGGCTATCTGGTTTATGACATCATTATTGGCAACTGGTAATCCACCAGTTCCCACATTATAAATCTTTTATTTAGAACATAAATTATGAGTTGTGACCTGATTACAAACAATAAACTAAAGAAAAGAAGTCAATTTTTTTAGAACTGTGAGGTATTCTGAGAAGAAGCAAATACAATTCCTTTGTGTCATATTCAATTAAGCCTTATATATTTTTAGGGCTCAATTATTTAAGCTCTCGTTGGGACTACGTCTGAGATCTGTAAGGTTTGTAAGAGGGATGCTTATGTCTGTGATTTTTTAAATATATATTTTAGAGTCGATCATTGCCTGTGATATCTTTCATTAGAAAATGTTTAAGCTACATGCATTGGACTGTTACACACATACAACAGTTGTTATCTGTGGAACATTACAGCCTGTTAGATGGCAGCTGCAGCAGATATTGATAATCCCTGTCAGCTGTTGATGTTGCTCAGCGTATGAAAGGGAGGGTTGACTTCCATTTACTTCGGCCAGCGAAGATTTATGGAAAACTAAATCAGTATTTAGTCTTTGTGTGCAGTCACAGAGATGTGTCTAAATGAAAAAAAAAGTGTGCTGTCAGTTTTCCTGTTGCTTTCAATAAACCTGTGTTTTCACCAGATATCTGGAGTGAGCAGTCATTCCAGACAGACCCTGACCTGCCACCAGGATGGAAGAAGATCACAGATATGGCCGGTGTCTACTACTGGCACATACCTACAGGCACCACTCAGTGGGAGAGGCCTGCCACCCGCCAAGCACCCCCTGGACAGATGGAGTCCCAGGCACCAGGCGACTACACAGCCTCAACGCCTCGTAAACACTCTGTGGGTTCGCTCAGCCCCTCACCCACTCCTGACCATGAGGTGAGAGACTGAACAACAGAGTGATACATACATAGTGATTGGATGAATTTTACTCTTCATTTGTGCTGCAACTGTGGGTTCACTTGTTTACATCTGCAATTGTTCTTTAAATATAATTATCTGAGTCTTTGTTGTGATTATCTGACAGTGGTCACTGACTACAGATTTAGATTAATGCCAAAAATATTGAAGTCAAACATTAAATTCAAACACAAGCATGTACTACACAATAATTTGAATACAACATATCTACAATATCAGTGCTCTTCTTCTAGCAGTGTTATTATCTATATAAGATAAAGATTTTATTGGTTTATGACATTTTTATCGCATCCTCTTTATTTTCATTTTAAATACAAAGTTTAATAAAAACAATTTGTATTAAAAAATGTTTATGCCCAGGTAAGGTGTGTTACACCTGCAGAAGATCTTTCCTGATCTCAGGATGAAACTATACAACTGATAACAATACTTTTAAATATCTACTCTTTGTATTAATCTTATCTGTTATGAGTCAATTTCTTATAACCGTGATTTTTAATATGTGTACGTATGTAGTTGTGCCAGGCAGAGGTTTTCTTCAGGTCGTCAATTCGTTCGGGCAGCACCACGTCCGACAGTTCAGTGGAGCCTCTCTCCTCTAATGAAACCACCATCCCCACATGTGGATTTGTCAACAGCTGCTACTTTGTAAGTAAAGAACATGCCCAGTTTTTCCACACTGTGCTGTTTGTGGTTTTGTGTATCTTTTGTAAAAGGCAGGCTATGTGGTATCTATATCGGGAGTTTCAGATGGGAGATCATATTTTTCTGATGCTATATTTTTATTTGGTGTAGAGAAGGGGGGGGCATCAATGCTTCCATCTACCTTCAGAATACAGGAACGCAGCACTCCATCAATCAGTCAATCATGCTGAATGATAGAGGGAAATGGATGGAGAGGAGAGGAGATTTATTGAGAGGAGTGTGGTGTAGATAAAATATTGATCCAGTGAGAATGGACTGATGTTGTCAGGATGTCGTCCTGGCACATCTATCTGGAGCGGCTGACCTGTAGACTGTTGGAGTGTGAGCCAGTGACAATACAGCCAAAAACAGCACAGAGACAAATGTAGAGTCGATGCCTCTTAACTGTCACCGTGCAGGTTCTGGTCACTTTTTATGCGTCATCTCTCTCTGTCTCTTTCTGTTTATCTCTTCAGCCTCGGTCCACATCTCTGCAGGGGGCGTCGGATCAGGAGTGTTGCTCTCAGCATCATGAAGATGAGGACAAGGTGGGTCACTTTAAAACTTTCCATATTGTGTTTTCCTCCTCACCAGCCACTCAGTAGCCTTATTATCTGTTCTTTGTGCGTGTAAATGTGTGTGTAGGGCATAAATTATACCCACACCATTGTATGTGTGTTTGTATTACTGTATATATGAGATGTATCACATACAGGGCAGTCAGTATGTTCCAATACACACCGACTGTTCTCTATTTCTGTTTTGTGGATATTCCACTAATCAACAATCAGTAGAATCTCAGTAGTGATGTGAATGTTCAATAGGAGCAGAAAACATTTGCGAAAACTTCATAAACTCTCGATTGACATCTGCTCGGCTAAGAAATGTTTTGCTCCTTATTGCAACAGATGCTCAGTGTGGAGTGAGCTAGTTGGCTAACAGCCTTGTTCTGTCTTTCTTCCCTCGCTCTCCCTCCCACCCCTTTGACCCCCCAATCCTTTGACCCACCGATATGTGTGTGTGTTTGTGTGTTTTAATGCTACGTGTAGAAACAGGTGTGGAGTGAATTTGGCGGAAAGATTGATAGTGAGGTGTGGAAGGCAAGTATAATGCACTCGGTGTCGACGAGTCTTGTTCTAACTTCACCCACTCTTTGAGTGTGTGCGTTTATGCATCACATGCTAGAAATTCACTGCCTGGGTAAAAAGCATGTGTGGCTGATGCTTCAACACGAATGTACAGTAACTGCACCGACAGCAGCATCTTGTTATGCCTCATATGTCAGAACATCTGTTATGTGGCCGCAGCAACATACTGGGTTGTTTCTTTCTGTACTGGCTAAAACATGTACATATTTTTCCACCTGGCACAGATCTGAATGTGTTTGCACACAAGTGTATATGTGTACATGCTACTTTCTTTTCCATGTGCAGCATGCCCCATTACACATAACACACCAGTGCCATTTCTCCATCCAGCAAAGGGGTTCTGCCCACACTTGGATGCATGCTGGCATAGACTGTGTGGGGTCATAATATTTACTTTTGGCCTCTGCCAGGTTCGTCTCCTCAGCCCCTTTCCCACATGTAAACTGGGAATATTAAAGCAGTGAATGTGTTGTACCAGGAGCTTAAGTGGTTTTTATTCTTGGTGCTTGTACAGTGAGGTGGTGAACGTCACGAACGTCTACCACAGTTGTAGTTGCAACAAAAGCATCAACATTCCAAGGAAAACCACGCAGCTCTTCTGGGAGTTTCATATGTTGTGTATGTCAGAAATTTAAACATAAAGAGTAAGAAAATTCCACATCTGAAAATAACACACACATCGACACACACCAGCTACGTTGGAAAAAATGAAACCAAAAAGACAAACATTGACACGGTTTAGAATAATTTGAATTTGATATCCTCTTACAATAATAATACGTTTATTAAAATACATCTGGATCACTTTTATATGCATTACCTCAAAACTAAGTTACAAAAATATGAAACCAAATATTGGTGATGACAACGCTCTTCTGTCATCGCCAATGATGTCTGGAACTTTAATGTCCTTCAGAATCATAATAGTTTTTCCTTTCATATAAAACACCAGTGTACATGTGAATAATGATGCTAAGAATCAAAATTATGATGATGCTAATAATCATAATAAGAACTCAATATGCAACAAGTGCTTTACAAGAGAAGATTAAAAACAAACGTCAAAAATATTAATGAAAATAAACCATACCAATCAGGAAAAAGATTGTTCTTTCAAATTGAATCTAAATTGAAAAGATATGGTTTTGATTTCTTTTTCCTAGGGTTATTTGTTCTTTCCATAAAAACAAAACCAAAAGCAGCCAGATTCAGCCAGACATTCTGAAATGACTGAAGTCCCTCTCCAACTATTTTACAGGTCACATGTGTGAAAGAGGCTTTAAGGTGAAGGTCAAAGATGTAGGAGATATTTTGGTTTCATTTTACACTCTAAAGATTTCACCTGTGTGCACCAGGATCTGCAGGCAGCCACCGTGAACCCCGATCCCAGTCTGAAGGAGTTTGAGGGTGCAACGCTTCGCTACGCATCACTGAAGTTAAGGTGAAATACCTGTGCAGATACACATCTCTCTAAGCCTCCACAGTTACTCACACTTGGCTATAAAAAGTGTATTTTTCTTGCTTTCCACAGTCTGTAGCTCTCTCTAGCATTCTTGGTCTCTCTCCACTTTTTAGTTAGTTTCTCTAATCTTGTGTTAAATCAGCGTTAGAGTTAATTGAGGTCAGACGAAGCAGGAAGTCAGTCCTTCCACACAGGAAATGACTCCATGTCCCCTATTAGTATAATGACTCCTTGTAACTTTGTTAAGTTCACACACAGGACTCAAACCTTCTACACAAATCAGCTAATGGTTGCAATGGGAACACTGGGACAATGTAAGTGGGGGAGGATTAAAGGTTACATTAAAGGTTCTTCTTAAGTATTTACTTACTTACTTAAATAAGTGTTCACTTTGCTCTTGTTGTTGGAGGCGGGGTCTAAAGTTACCTGTCTGTGCTGATTTCATCAGTGGACCAATCCCCTTCTTGTTATTGATTACTTAAAAAACTTTTTAAAATATTAAAAAACAGTGTCAACATGTAACACAATGCATTGTAAAATGTAGTGAAGAAGTCTGGATACTTATTTACAATAACAAAATAAATTAAAAAATGTTTTACATCCCACCAGTGGATGCTGTTAATCTTATCTTGTTCTTATCTTAACCTTTTCAACTCCTTTCAGGAACCGTCCAACAGTAGAAGAAGAGGAGTCAAACTGCAACAACGGTGACCCAGAAACAAAGGTATGGAATCTTTTCCTCAGTTTAGATTGAGTTTAAAGCCAATATTACATTGCATGTTACATTTATTTTAATGTATGATCTTAGACACAAAATAGATGAATTTAATATCCCAAATATTCTGCAGCTATTGCAATTTTTCTGTTAAGAAAATGGATGTGCACAATACCATATAGAATTTAATAAATGGGTGAAAAGTCAATTAAAAAATTTCTTGTGCATCAAATAAGAAGCCTATTGCATTGAGACTTCCTCATGTTACCTTACTGGTAAGTATTAAAACATTATAAATAGGTGGCACATGACGTCTATCTGTGTCAAATCATCTTTTGCAGAATCTTAAGTTACAGACTTGTATCTTTTCTTATCCAACTTTTTTAAGCTGTATAATAGAGTCAGTTTTCCCAGCACACATTGCTTATTTTTGTTGAAAGGTTGTTGCATGTGTGTAACTGTCTGTTTATGTCCTCAGCCTGTTTGTTTACTGGTGGCTTATGAGATCATGGTTTCTGCACGATGAGGCAAGAGAGGGACTCTAAAAGAATACTGCCCCCCAGTGGTGACACAGAGAAGTACAGGGCCATGGTGCATTAATTAGATTTCTCTTAAACATTCAAATTTAAGATTCAAATGAGACATTTGAAGATTTAATCAAGCATCAGGCTCAATAAAACATATGACTCAGTAGAATGGTGAGATCAATCAGCTGATACTGTTTCTGGCAAAGTTAGACCAAGGTGTAAATCCAATTTAGAATCCAACTAATTAAACTGAAAAATAGATCAATTATTTATTTGGCCCGATACAGATTCATTTCATTCTGTCAAGAACCGCAGCAGATTTCTGGGAGGCTACATTCCAAGAAGTGTGTGTGTGTGTGTGTGGTTCCCACAGATGGCTGAATAGATCTGAAGCAGATCAGAGTTTAAAGCCAACACTCGGCTTGATGACGTGGTGCTGATTTGGCTGTCTGGTGTCTGTTTCCCTCTGTGTGTCTGGCAGAAAGTCACAATCCTTAGCAACAGGGACATTGTGATGAATAGCAGACACAAACACAGACCTGCACTCAGGGCATCTGGTCTGGTGGCGCACTCTGACACACTCACTCATCACACATCAATGGCAGCAAGCAGCACACTGCTGTGTTAAGATTGGGACTGTTCCCCATTCTCCCAGTGAGGGAGATGAATACAAACAGGACCTCACTCAACAACAGTTTATCAACGACCAGAAAACTGGCCAGATAAATCCAGTGCGCACACAGCTGCCATTCAACTAAACAAAGCTTAAATCAAATAATGTAGAAACCCTCTACTTCCAAAAAACGAAAACACACTTTATAACTTGCATGAAATGTAAACCAGCGCAGCCATCTGGAGACATTTGGGGTTCAGTGTTGCCTTAAGTCACTTCGGCATGTGGCCTGGATAAACTGAGAATCAAACCACCGACACGCAGATCAATGGATCACCCACTCTACCTCCTGAGTCACAGCCGCCCCAAGGCTGCATAGTGTTATGTGTCATGTAGCTGCTACCATCTGCTGGTCTGGATCAGTGACACAACTTTCACTAGACATGCAACGTGGAGAGAGTCACTGTGTGCGTGCATGCGTGCGTGCGTGCGCGTGTGTGTGTGTGTTGAAGTCATTATTAAATGCATGTCTGATTAAGAAATGCTTAAAGCAGAGCGTTTTTGTGTCTGCTGTTCAAAAAGAACATTAGATGAACAGCACTTTACTTCTGCTTCTATTCACACATGATGGACATATAATAAAACATCACTCTGGTCAAAAGTCAATAGGATCCACATACAAACAAGTTTTCTGTCACTTCTGTCTTTGTTCTACCTCCTCTGACCTCTTTGGTCTCTGAGGTCTGCAGAGAGCTGTCTGAATGGGCTCCTCAAATCAAATGAATACTTGATGAGGTCAGATGGATGGGTCTCTCTGCTTCCTCTCTCCATTTCTACCGACATGCTTTGTCGCCTTCATCCATCTTTTAGTCTGTGAGGAGTTCAAACTCTCTGGCTTTAGCCTCAGAACTCGCAGACTTAAATACTACAAGTTTATTACGAACAAGACAGGATTCATATTTTAGTCACCCACAAATGTCACCATTGTAGACTAAAAGTGATCTGAGGAATAGATTAGAAGGACCAAGACCAATAAGAGCTTTAAAAAACAAAAGGATTTAAAAATAGATTTTGAAGGAGACAGGTAGCCAGTGCACAGACTTTAAAGTGGCTGTATCTATTTCTGGTCTTAATCAACACACATGTGGCTGCATTTTGGAATAGTTGTAATTGACCTATATTCTTTTAAGGGAGACCAGTAAGTAGAGCATTACAGTAGTCAGTTCTGCATGCATGCATTAAAGTCTGTGGTCGTACTCAATGTAAAAGTTTCATCACTCTCTGTTTCCTCCAGTGTTTTGCAGTGCGCTCTCTGGGATGGGTGGAAATGGCCGAGGAGGACTTGGCTCCCGGAAAGAGCAGCGTTGCCGTTAACAACTGCATCCGACAGCTGTCCTACTGCAAGAACGACATCCGAGACACGGTCGGCATCTGGGGAGAGGTGAGACAGACAGTGTTGGAATGCAGCGTGTGGGGATATTTGTTTGGGTTCCTTATAAAGGGTGCCTAGTTTGTGAGAATAAAGGATCCACAGAGAAGGTTTGTACAGATTTAAGATGATGAATATAAGAGTGAAGGTGGAGCAAAGAAAAGAACCACAGAAGTTAGCAGGGGCACAGTCCTCTGAAATGTATGTCAAGTGATGGAGGGAGGAGGGAAGAGAGGAAAGTGGAGCAATGTCTTTCCTTCGCTCTGCGGTGGTTGTGTTTAATGTGAAGCGACAGAACATACAGAGAGAGAGAGAATAAGAGAGAGAGAGTGAGCATGCTTCATCCCTCTTTCGTTAACCTTTCATCTCCTAGAACCTCTTTTTAGGGTTTGATAATTTATTTAGAGGCCCTCAGAGCCAAAGGACACACACACACACACACACACACACACACACATACACACACACACACTTACACAAACAAATAAACTTCAGATCTCATCACAAAAACACGTCATGCTTATTTCCCCCAGTTCAGGAGGTTATAATAAATGGTGCTTTAAAAGGTCAATCACTCTCTTACTTACCAAGTAAATATAAATGTGTGTGTCTTCAGGGGAAGGACATGTACCTGGTGCTGGAAAATAACATGTTGAACCTGGTCGACCCCATGGACCGCAGTGTGCTTCACTCGCAGCCAATTGCAAGTATCCGGGTCTGGGGCGTTGGCCGGGACAATGGCAGGTTAGTCACCATGGTAATTGTGTTAATTTGTTTTGTTTTTTCTTTGAAAATTGATTAATCCTCTTTTGTTTGTCTTCATGATTAATAATGATTGTGTCAGATGTTTTTCTCTGAATGCTTCCTGTGCTCTAAATCATCTGTAACATGTACTGATTACAAAAGATTCCAGCGTTAATAACCAATCACATGGGTCATGACTCACTGAGGGTATAATGTCCTTTTGTTGTTTAGGTTGAAGCTGCTAAATTATTTATTTGATGGATTAGTCACCAGTGTAAATGAAGTCATTGGTGCATCACACAAAAGGTCAGGGTGACAATTGAGGAGGGCGGACAGTCGGTGTGGCGGTCGACAGAAGAGAGAAGTTAATGATTGATGATGAAGAGGATGCTATTGAAAAATTAATTCATCAGTACAGAGGAGAGGATCAGAGGGAGAATGGCCTTTATTCTCTTTCACTACAAATCCCCATCTGACTGTCCCTCACTTTCACCTCAGCTCAGTTCAGCTCATCGTGCTTCACTGGAGACAAATTCACACACTGAAGTAAAGTGTCACAGCTGCTTCTGTGTTTTAAGCTCTTGAATGTAAAAAGGAAAGAAATAAACAAGCTTCACAAGTCTTCTCTTGACATATAGAGGTTCAAGTTAATCTCTAAATAAACACTGTTTCTGCTGCAGAGCAACCAGCAGAGGGCGCTGTGCACTGCTGCTGCATGCACAATAAGATCGCGAATGTAGGTTATCAGTGACGGACAGGTGATGTGGACCAGAGTGGTTAGTTGCTGCTGTATAATCGGAGCTGGCATGTGCACATGTGTACGCACGCACGCACGCACGCACGCACGCACGCACGCACACACACACACACACACACACACACACACACAGACACAGGAGAGGCTTGGTTAAAAGCTCTTGGCATTAACAGAACTGCAGAATTCTGTTGCCTCAGGGATCTTTCTCTTCGGTCGTTTGCACACACACACACACACACACACACACGTACATGCAGCATATTTTTAATCCTGGCAGAATTAATGTATGTTTTCCGAATGCTTAACCTTTATTTCTACCATCCACATCTACATACAGCAGGCGAGCGAGAGCAGTGGGAATACCACAGCTGCAGCGGAGGGAGGAGGGGGAGGAGATGGTTAGAGGGAGGAGGGGAGAGGCAGAGAGGGGTATGAAGCTGCCAAAGGGGGAGGTATGGTTAGTTCCTCGCTGGGTGTGGAGCAGACAGGTTGAGGAGTGTGTGTCGGATCAGGAGGAATAGATGGTGTGAGGGTTGAAAGATTCTCCTGTACAGAGGATTATCTGCCAAAATAAGAAAACAAACCAGTGTGAGTATATTTATATTACATCACTTGATTTTAGTTTAAGTTTAAAGTAGTGGGAAAAGAAAGAGAAGCTACAGATAAGAGTGATGAGGCCCCAGTCTTAGGGGATGTTGCTGAGTGGATAGTTTATCTTTGGTTTTTTAGTGAGTGGTGCTATATCCATGGTTGGGTGTTAATTATAAAGAGATGATGTGATAAAACAGTTCCGTTATCCTAAAACTTCAAGTGTGTGAAAAATCGAAGTGCTAATAACCCAGAGAAGCTTTTTTTATAGTTAACTATGCAGCAAATTGACATTACAATGTAAGTTAGAAATATCGATCTCCATCACGCTGAATGTTCAAATTCATGGTTAATATTTAAAATACTTAAAATGTATATGTAGCAATGTGTTTTTCATTTTATGACTTCCACCAAGGAGGATGCTCTCATCTGTTTTTTTTTTCTTTTTTAGCAAAAACTACCCGATCGATTTCTGTGAAATTCCGTAGAAGGGGTGGGGCATCAATCAAAGAAGAACCCATTTAATTTGGTACGGATCTGTATCAGGGGCGGATCCAGGATTTCTTTTTAACTTCCTTTAAAATTGCGAGATAGGGCATTTTACTACAATTCATGGAACTCGATGGAAAAAAACTCAAAATAAAATTCTGAATTTAGTGAATTTAAATGTGGTGTCATAAGGGGACTGTTGGACCTTGGCGGAGGTATGCGCTCGACTGAGTGTCACTCTAGTTTATTCATGTGTTGTTGGACTTTTCTGCTTGAAGATGTTGGCGGCAGGAAATGGCAGCTACCAGTTTTCAGTGTTATGGAACGTTTGGGGCAGGGTTTCTCCCTTAATACTCACACACACACACACACACACACACACACACACACACACACACACACACGTGAGGGAGATCTGAGTGCCCCCCCATGTGCCACGAAACTCATTATTGCCACAGAGATTACAGATTCCCTCAGCAACCTTGACGTTTGCAGTGGCGCTGCATGATCATAAGATTATTTTCAAAATGAGATATCACCCCCTCCTCTCTCTCTTTGCTCTGACTTTTATCTCCCCTCCTCATCTGGGTGTTTTATTTGCCCTCGTCATCACTCTTTCATCTTTATCATGTATGTTGTTGCAGTTAACTTCCAATTTCCTCCCCCAGTATTCCACATTTGCCTCATAATATTCCTTACTCCCCCTCATTCTCCCTCTCAGTCACTTCTTTTAGGCTATATGGCTTTTGGAAACTCCCAGCCTCTTTCTTCTATTCCTGTCAAGAAACAAACCATCAGCAGCCAGTCAAAATCTTGTTGTCCCTCCCGTCTCTCCATCCTTTCAGCCTCATTCAATCTCTATCGCTTTTTCATATTTCACCTCAAGGTTAAGTATGTATTGAAATTACTTGCACTGCTGCTTTTAATCTGAGCTACAGCCCCTTCGGCCCACACGCACACATACATATGCATAAGGAGAAAGAAATCAATATGTCACTCAAGGTTAATTCCTTATGTATGTCACTGGGTCAGTTTGTCATTTTCTACTTTGCAGTACCACAGATTTCTTTTCTCTACTAACTCTCTGCCTTTTCCTCCCTTGCTTCCTCGGACCCAGAGAGAGGTAAACACGTTCTTTCCTTTCATTCCCAGATGTTCCTCAAGTATCTCTCCATCATCTCCTTCTCTGTCGTCCCTTATTGTTTAATTTCCTCTGCGTCTTCATTTTTTTTTCATTCTCAAAGTGGACCTTGATGTACTGTAGTACTGTGAGCACTCACTTAGAGACATAGGAAATGAAGGTGACCTCCTCTGTTCTTCTCTGTCTTCAAGCATTTCTTTAAAAGTACACATTCGTACATACAGCCACACAAATAGGAATCTTTTGTGGAGAGTTTCCCTGAGGGTCTGGACTCAGAAATCTCCTTATAGCCCTCAGGCCGTTTCCTATTTCCTGGAATATTGAAGCACACATCTTGAAGAAGGTTGTTTAGTTTGGGTTTAAGTGCATTTTTTGAATAATGTAAACCGTGTGCGTGCGTGCGTGCGTGTGTGTATTTGGTGCCGCTATATTTCTTCTCCACATCATTCTATGCCTTCATTCCTCTCTCCCTCTGTCTACATTCCTTTCTTCTTTTCATTCCTTCTATTCAGTGAGAGTTAAATTGTTTTCGGCTCCAGTGGGCCCACGGGAAAGTTCTTCCCTGCTGTCGCTCTGTTCAGCTCTTTCTCGCATCACGCTGCTCTATTAATCTCTGGGGTCCATCGACCTGCAAGTGTGTGTGTGTGTGTGTGCGTGTGTGTGTGCGTGTGTGTGCGCATGTGTGCGTGCGTGTGTGTGTATGTGTGTCCTGTCTCCATCCGACTGATAAAGGTCAGTTCATCTCTCATGTCGTCACCAAGAGCTGTCTGTCACACACTCAAAACCACTTCATCATTCATCTTTCTTGTCTTCAAGTAGAACTTAAACTTATCTAACAAACTCTCCACTCATCATTCATCCCTCTTCCATTTTCTCCTTTTCTGTGTCTGCATTGACTCTGTGTTTTTTTTTTTCTTCCCTCTTTCAGGGACTTTGCATATGTGGCGAGGGATAAAAACACCAGGATCCTGAAATGTCATGTGTTCCGCTGTGACACGCCAGCCAAAGCCATTGCCACCAGCCTGCATGAGATCTGCTCCCGGGTGAGTGCTTCAGACTGGAGGAGGTTGAGGAGGAGGAGGAGGAGGAGGCTGACATGAGGCCAAGTGTGGATTTTGGCAAGATTAAGAGTCAATGTGTTGGATGAATGTTTCCACTGCCACTTAATAAGGAAAGCTTGGGGACAGGAAAAATATTCACGCAAAAAAATGAAACCTGTAAAAAATAATAATTCCTCTTTCATAACAGTATTACCTGCCTCAAAAAAGCATGTGTTTTTTTTAATCATGTTTACTCTTCCATGGTCGAGACCCATATTTTAATCATTGCACAGCATATCTGCATTCTTCAAAACTAAAAAAAAATAGATTAAAAGCATCTAAATTCCAGGAAGTGTTTTTCTTCCAAAACACAGTTAGAAGAGAGCTTTCTCTCCCTTGCATGTTTATTCATCGATAAATACAGATTAATGCAAACTGGGTTAGAAGACCAGAAAACAAACTATGTTTTTAATGTCTCTGCTTTCTCCACCGAACTGTAAATTATTAATTAATGTACTTTCCTGTTGCCCCATTAAAACTTATTTACAGCTTTAGAGTTGTAATTCAGTGAAAAGTATTTTAATGTTTTCTTAATGTGTTTAGGCTCATAAGTTGAAATCGAGTCAACTTTGCATTAAAGGCTTTTTTAAGAATTCAAGTCATTTTATTTGATCTCTTTTTATGATCACTTACCTAAACAATATTTGTACTTTGTCCTCCTTCACAACCTCCTATAATAATACTAACTGCCCCACATTTTCCAGTCAGCCTATATTATAGATCCTTGTGTCTGTTTAATGCAGACCTGTCACACAAAAAAGGATCACCAAGGAAATGGGAAGAATTGGTCACAGCAGGGTTTGCTGAGATGCAGATTTGCTGTGACAAATTCTCTTATTAGGGACGTGTATAATTTATGTCTGGTTCTCTCTGTGTGTGTGTCTGTGTGTGTGTGTGTGTGTGTGTGTGTGTGTGTGTGTGTGTGTGTGTGTGTGTGTGTGTGTGTGTGTGTGTGTGTGTGTGTGTGTGTGTGTGTGTGTGTGTGATCTTTCCTTTTTTCATGGTTCTCGTTTGCATGCATGTGCTTCTCCTTGTTACGAACACTGCAGGAAAAGCTTTTACACTGTTTTGTAACGAAGAGTGTGACCTGATTTAAGTGTGTGTGTGTGCGTGTGCGCACACGTGTGCCAACACTCTCCAGGTGAATGTGTAGAGATTGTGACAGTATCGGGGTTGAAGCTCTTCCAGGTTTTCCTCTCCCCGTTCTTGTTGACTCTTTCATCCTTTTTCCTCCCACATGCTCACATATTTTTTTTATGTCTCTGTCTCCTCCCCCTCCTCCCCCGTGTCACTTCCATGTCAGAACATTTCTACTCTGTTTCTTACACAGTTTCCTCATATTCCTGTATCTCTCTTGTTCACCAGATAATGACAGAGAGAAAGAATGCCAAAGCGATGGCAGGAAACTCTCTCCACGACAGGATGCAGGCAGGACTAGATCTCCCTCTACAAGGTGGGTTTCTTACATACAGTACCACACACTGGGTGAGTAAGTGACACACAGTTATCGCTTCTGTAGCCCTCTGGACACATTCACACAGTTTTTTGTAAGCACAGAGAATCTTAACTTTTGTTTGTTTGTTTGCCTGACTAGAGAAAAGAACATTAATAGAGAATGTTTTTTCTTCTAGAAATTAGTGGTGGTTGGCTTATTTTTTGAAGACAAACATGAAAAGAGTACAAGTGTAACATACCCTCTACAGAGAGTGTTGCATTGTGGGTTGTTTTTAGCTGTAATGTTACTAGACCAGTGAGTGTTTCAAGTCTGCTTATAGTGAGTCTGTCAGTGTCAGTCAGCCTTTAAAAGTGTTACAACCAGTTTAAAGCATCTCCCAGTGTCTTTACTGCAGAAGTGAACCAGGGAGAAAATCTGTCCAACATGATGAGCTCAAAAATGTTTTTGACATGAGCCTGACAGGAGAGAGTGTGTTTGATGTACAAAGATATATAACGGTGGTTTTAATGTGTAACTGAATTTCATTTTTAACCTACACAAGGTTTCAATGATGATGACTTGGTTCTCCTTGGAACTTTGGCGTCTCAGGGAAACTATACCCAACAGGATGAGTTCTAAAGTGTTTCCCATCCTCAAAAATATTTATTTACAAAATAGTTGTTGGACATCAGGGTCTTCATATTATTTGTGTCATCCTACATTTGGCATAATACGGTAGATGAGTTTGGAGCCATTAAAACGTATTTCAGAAGATTCACATCAATCTGTTTAGGTTAGTGATTGATTTCCCTTTTGACCTTATTGGTGTTCTACAAGGTTTTCTTGACCTTGCTGACCTGCAATGTAAACTCATTGCCCATTGGATTGTGTACATGCACATGCATAATACATTCAAAACCTTTCCGTACTCTCATTATATCTACTATTATTCAAAAACTCCACATGGTTCCAGTTTGTAATTTACAGAAGAGACAAAGTCTGTCATATGGTCATAATTACAGAGTAGACATAAAATATATTCCTCAAGTTTTTATATAACCGGTAAGATGCAGTCAGCCTAGGGATGTTGGTGTTGGCGGCAGTAAGACAAACTTCTGTGTACTTTCAGGAGACAGTGTAGGAATGTAGAAGAGCAATATTTACACAGGGAGCTATCTTATAAAAAAGAAGAAAAACATGGTAACAAGCTATTTGTGTCACCACACATTGTTTTCTCTCTCTGTCGGTCTGTCAGAGAGAAAAATAATCAGCTGTGCTGCACTTTGTCATTTATACACACATTTAACTTTCTGGACACGTCCAGAAAAGCTGTGTCCTTTTCTTAAAATGACAACATGTGTAAATTACCGACTTTATCTTGAAATTAAAGTATTTTTCAAAACGTTCCCTTGTGTTGCATTATAGGATGCAGTCATTATCGGGCAGAATGAAAACGATGAAATAATCCTGAACAAAAGGAAATGAACACAAGGAGCTGAATTATTAAAAGCTGACAGGCTGCTTTTTAAATATCTGTAAATGTGTATTTGCTTTTATTTATCCACATGAAGTTGAATATTTAATCTTATAAGCACTTATTAAGTGTTTTGTGTGGTTTCTCCCCAGCAGAGTTTCCCACACCAAAGACAGAGCTGGTTCAGAAGTTTCAGGTGCTCTACCTCGGGATGCTGCCTGTGGCCAGACCTATAGGTCAGTCTGACACACACACACACACACACATACACACACACACACACACACACACACACACTTTTTGATTTCGTGTGTGTTTTTAAAGAAAATGTTTTGTCACATCCTCTGGTTCAGGTATGGACATACTGAATGGAGCCATAGACAGTCTAATTGGTTCTTCCAACAAAGAGGACTGGACTCCAGTAGCTCTCAACGTGGCAGATGCTACTGTCACCATCAGCAAAGACAAGGTCAGACACTTTTTCATTAACTCATAAACTTCCTATTGGACTAACAGATAATTGGTTTATTATTTGGAAATTTTGATACAACTTCCTTTATAGAAAACAACCACAGTTTTGTCAAAGCTGAGATTTATAAGTTCCTGTACGACTGATGTCCTCTTCTGTGAAGAAAGTTGATTACAATGATGTATGTTCAACAACAAAGATGACAGAGATTGTGAGATTGTCTCCAGCTGCCATGTAGCAAACACATTTTGCTGATGTAAACATATGACCGGCACAACTGAACTGTCCCAGCTGATATATCAACCGGCTGCTAATACTAATATAGCTCGATATGAGCTTTTCACAGAAATATTTGTATGTGCTTTTATATTTGCACACATGAAAACCTTTATTTTACAGAATGAA
Organism: Paralichthys olivaceus; assembly: GCF_024713975.1. Classification (NCBI taxonomy): domain Eukaryota; kingdom Metazoa; phylum Chordata; class Actinopteri; order Pleuronectiformes; family Paralichthyidae; genus Paralichthys; species Paralichthys olivaceus. The sequence continues at coordinate 11,585,579 of NC_091100.1, read as the reverse complement.
CACTGCAGAAAGGATCAGCATTTGTGTTTATATTTCATATCAAGAATTGTCTATTTTCTTAATTCAAGTTCCATACATTTGGTTGTATTTTTATCTTATTATTGTTTAGATATTTATGATAAAGTTCATGACTAAACTGTAAAATATCAAGCCTTGATTACATTTCTTTGTCATGTCAAGAGTTTGATAACAAGAACAGAGGAATCATCTATTTCGATGGCCTATAAACTGGCCTACAAAATGTTAAAAACCATTGAACTAGTAAAAGTTGAACGATGAAGATTATGGATGGTTACTTCTGTGTAGGGAGGTAATGCAGGTTTGGATGAGGAGACAAACAGCAGCATCAATAACATTATTTCCATCAACACCTTTTTCTGTTTTGTTTGAACATCCCAGTTACTTTCAATGCATTAAACTACAAAAATGGTGGAAAAGAATTCACTCGCGCTGTGGATTCAACAAACTTTACTGACATTGTCAACCAGAGACTTACTAAGCTGCTTCCCACCTAAATGAATGAATGAACAGCAGCTCTGCTCAGTGTTAAATCTGCATGTGAAGTCTTAACAATGCTCGACCATGCAGACGACATAAAATTACCTTTTCCCCCTCTCATTTAAATAAGTTATGCATTTCAGCTTTAACAGAGAGACACTTAAAGCTCTGCTGCTCCACTGGACCTGTTTATTAGGAGGCGGCAGTTTTTCATCGGTTACTGTGTGAATGTATGTAAATGTTGGCTGAGGGTTTATCTCTCAAAGTTTTTTTTTTGGTTTCCTCCATGCTTCAGTAGAACATTTGATTAAACAAAATCTGTACTCAACATCTCACCCACCAATGTGTCTGACCAGGATGAAGAAGAAGTGCTGGTGGAGTGTCGTGTGCGTTTCCTGTCCTTCATGGGCGTTGGGTATGACGTGCACACGTTTGCCTTCATCATGGACGCAGGCGGCCATCGTTTTGACTGTCACGTCTTCTGGTGTGACCCTAATGCTGGGAATGTGTCCGAGGCTGTGCAGGCAGCTTGTATGGTGAGACACTGAGCTAGAAAAGAAGCTCGGAAACACAACTCCACACACAAAACTCCACTTTCTACTAAACCTCCTCACTCCACAGTTGTGTGACCAGGGGTTGTTACTTAGAGTGAATGCAAACTCAAGTTGGACTTTATGTAAAGGGAAAAGATGTGAGCTATAAAAAACTATTTTCAGGGTGAAAAATATTTTCAGATGTAACCCAAAAAATTCAAGCATAAAATAAAAGACATGAAACAAATTATTTGTATCGATGAGTTTATTATAACCAGTCGTGCTAATGAAAAGGATTCCTTCATTTGAAATTGAATTTACCAAATAAATAATATCTTACACATTGAAAACTATATTTACACAGGCCATCAACTGAATCACAGACTCTTTCTGTGAGTGAATGTTCTTGCATGTAGTTTAGTTGTCGGTCCGATTTGTAAAAATTTGTAAAAATTCAAATCAAGAGAAGTAAAGTTAAGATATATCTGAGGACGTCCCTCAGAGTTATGGTGCAGTTTAAAGTTCAGTGCTGTAGATCAGTGAACGTTAAATAAGTGACTATTAGAATCAGCATGTTACCTTTACAGTGTTAAACTATTATATTATGTTATGTGTCATGTGCATAGTCACTGGAGTTCATGTTATAAAGCAGAGATGCTACCAACAGTAGAGGTTAATCATCTTCCTCATCTCTGCTGTGTGTGAGTCACAAGATGAGTCGGCTGCAGGCTGGACTATTGATCACACATCAGAACACACACACACACACACACACACACACACACACACACACTCTGATTCACAGTGACAGGAATCATCAGTCATTACTATCGATCACAGCACCAGTCCAGCTTTCTGTTCTTCCTCTCTTACTCACACACAAACACACACACGCACTTTTACAGTCGTATACTCAGCAGCTGTAACTCTCTCTCCTGTCCTTCCCCCCTCCCTCTCTCCCTCTCTCTCTCTCTCTCTCTCTCTCTGTCTCTCTCTCTCTCTCTCTCTCTCTCTCTCTCTCTCTCTCTCAGTTGCGGTACCAGAAGTGTTTGGTCGCTCGGCCTCCCTCCCAGAAAGCCTGTGGCTCATCCCCCCCCGGTGACTCAGTGTCCCGTCGGGTCTCGACCAGCGTGAAGAGAGGGGTCCTATCTCTCATCGACACCCTCAAACAGAAGAGACCCGTCACAGAGTTGCCGCAGTAACCACGGTGAATCACTACCAACTGCCTGCCACAACCCCCAGTCACCATGGTAACCAGTCGCATTCGCTGCCAAAACCCCAGTAACCACTAAAACAGAGCAAAGACCCCAGGGATTTGGGGAAACCCCGTCATGATTCCTTCACTTTTCTGGAGCAAATTGGAGTTTCACCTCAAGAGTTTCATCACCTCTCGAGGCGCAATTCAAGTTGGCCTCCTGAAGACTCTAAACCCTGGCTGAGAAGGAACAACCACGAGAGCGGTGGTCGTGAAGGTGTTGATGTACATAGAAGTAACTCTCGTCCCCCTCGGCACAGAGAAGGAGCGAGGAGAACAATATCGTAGAAGTAGGAAGTGCTCCTTCAAGCACAGCACAGCGTGATGAGCGAGCTCATCGCTGCCCAAACTGCTGACTCCTCCATGCTCTTATTGTATCTGTGTCTGTGCCTGTGATGCCAGCATGACCTTGCACACCTGGCCATACCCTTCCCTCGTCATTCACCTGGCTTCCTGTCTGTAGTGGCTTTACCTCCCCCCCATCTTTGTCCCTCTTCCTTACCATCTACAGCAAACTGTAAAGTGAGAGTAAGTAAATGGTCGGGAGGCAAAATGAAAAGCCATCGTGTCTGTGAACAACGAAGGGAGCTGCTACAGACTAAAGCGATTTGTCCGTTAGTCTACACTCATCTGTTCAACGGATCCTGCATGAACTTTTTTATAGAAACGTGAATCATTCTAGTCGATATCAACACTGCTGCTGCTTTCAGAGAGTGAAGGGGTGAGGAATCAGAAGCCACCTTGTTTTTCTATCCCGTCTTCTCTTCTCTTTTTCTTTTCTCATCAACTGTGCACGAATCAGCCCAGTGCGTCTGAACGAGCGGTGACCTTTCACCCGAAAACACACCGCACGTCTGCCATCTGTTTACTGGTATTCTTCTGTTATCCCTCAGAAAATGACAGATGATAGCCATAATGGAGGATAAGGCACAGGGATGAACATTATTTCTCGGCCCACTCTCTCTCCTCTGCCCCCCCCCACCCCACTCTCAGTGCCAGACTGCAGCTCGGAGCGGAGGAGACGTCAGCGTGCTGCTGCTGCTCCATGATACACATACTGGAGGAAATTTGACTTTAAATCCCACCTCAGTATCAGTCCTCACAGAATTCAAGTTGACTAATAAAAGGGGACTGGTAGCATGTGAACGCCCTGAGGAAGAAAACAGAAGGAGACTTGAGGAATGTGTCTTTATACCTGGGTATGGTTGTGATGATATTGTCTGAACTGTGAGGAGGTGAGATTTTTATCTCCAGAAGACGACAGAGAGACATGTTGACTCAAACCAGCAGGACGCTCCTGGGCTGCTATCGATCTGTCTCCAGGGTTCTGTTCACTTGAATGCGCATTCTTTCCTTTTTTCTTTGTTTCATAAGTGCCACAAGATCACATGCTTGGTTTTTGTCTCACACAAATCACAAAGCTGGGTGTTATAACTAGTGATGATCGTTATTGTAACTAAGATCATCGACACTTAACAAAGTTCTCTTGGCTGTAGAGGCAGATACATGCTGAACATCTGACTGTTAAATCCCATCTGTCAAACTTTACATTTGTCCACTTGTAGAAAACAGACGGGGCAGAAGTTAGAGTCTGTTTTGTGGCCTTTTCCAAAATGAAAATCAGAAGTTTAATTTGTCAGGAATGGAATAAACCTGTGAGTATATTATTTGATGTAAATGTCAAACAGTATGGCCGGCTCACAGGTAATTCTGACTGTAGTAGTGCCCAAAGACAAGGGGTTGTAAAAATCCCCAAAGACATCTTCAAACATCTGGATGAAAAAAATCTTCTGTCTGCTGTATGATAAAATATCTTTTTACAAATCAATACAAGTATTGCTCTCATCAGGGCTCATTCCTCCGTCGAGGCCCGACAGTCGCTTTATGAAACCCTGTTATAATTTGCGAGATCCAGATTTTTGTTTTGATCTGCACTAAAATGCACACACTCATAGATATCAGTCCCCTAAGTTTTTTGTCATCAGGATCCATGCATTACGCCCAGAGAAATCAGTTTCAGAGAGAAATCAGAGTTTCAAAAGATGCAATGTTAAACAAAGAGAAAAAGATTCCTGCATCCACAACCTCTTCTGACTCCCTCCTTCCACCAAGTATCGTGGAGGAGGAGCAAACTGGACTGGTAGGAAATAGATTAATATCTTATTTATCTTTCAGCAGATGGACAATGTTTTTGTTCGAGTCTATGGGGGATTCTGAAAACACCTTCAGCCCAGTATGTTGTTAAATCATGGCGTATGTTAGCAGTTTTTTAGAGAAACCAACTGCATTAGGAGCCAAAGTGATGGTTTCTGACAGAGTAGAGTGTTGCTGCAGAGAAAGGGAACTTTGACAGCGTCGGGTCGAAGTTAATGGTCAGATGTTCCAGCCAAGGGTCCTGCTTGTCATTCGTGTCAATATTTAACTCCACATATAACAAAGAGAGGAAGGAAGTCTAAGTATATTTGAGATTCTGTTGAGAAAACTCCCTTTTCTTTCATCACGGGGATGTTGAAATGTGAATGAGATGACTTAAATTGTTGTGTACATAATATCCATATAATGTAACATTTGGCATTAATCATTGTCATAAGCTATCTTTTTTCTTTTTTTTTCATTTTTGAATGTCTCATTATTTTATTTTTTTTAATGAAATGCCTTTTTTTTTGAGAACTCACCAAATGGCCAAAGTGTAAAATACAGATATACATTGTTGTAGATAAGTAAAGTACCAGAGCAAATAATGAAATAACAGGAGGGGCGTTCACAGTTGTCAATTAAGTTGATACTGAATTTAACTGAGCAATTATCTATGCATTCTTTTGATCTCGAGAAGAAAATGGAAAGTCGTAAAACAAAAGAAAAGCCTTGCATGCCCTCGGACAGTTTGAGAGAGCGACTGTACGTACTGAACAGAAATATTTTTTATTTTATTTATTCTATTTTATAAAGGTATATACTGATTTTATTAGTTGGGGCAAAGTAAAGTCTCTTGACTCATTGTCGTTGTCTCTGTCCCTGGTTAAACTCACAATGCTACAATAGGCTCCGCTTTGCAGAACGAGGCAGATAAAGGAATATATCTTCACCCTGTACAGTGTCCTGAGAGCTGGACGTCCACTGCTGCTCTGAGAAGGACGAGGAAGAGGAGGAGGAGGAAGATGATGGAAACAGCATTGGGCACCCAGCATCTCTGTCAAGCTCACACACATAAAGAACAACAACGAACACACACTCCATTTCCCACAGATGGGTGTGTTGGCTTCTGTTTGCCGCTCACTGATTTCTACACTTTATCAATGTAACCAATTGTGAGAATAAACAGCATTATAAAATACACTGCTTGGCTTTTGTGTTTCTGTGAGTAATGACATTTTTACTGATTCATCATTCTTGATCGATAAAGTTTGGTTTATTATCTCTGCCAGGGAGGTTGTGTTTTCACCACTTGTTTGTTTGTTTGTCTGTCAGCAGGTTTTAAAACAGTGTAATGGATTTCCATGGAACTTGGTGGAAGAAACATGAAGAGAGAAGCATTATATTTCGCTCCAGATCCAGAAGGTGGATTTGTTTTTTCACATTCTTTTACATGGTTTTATTTTACAATTTCACAATAATAATTCATACACTGCTTATATTTCATGAGTCTTGACTGATATTTATGATTTTGTATAATTGAGTCCAAATAAAAATGCGTCTGTACTTTGGATATAACAATAAACCTGTGGTTAATAGGAAAACGTCTGTTACCCAGATACCTGCCTCAGTTACACCAAACAAACAAGACATTCAAACATTCCAAGAACAAAGCAGTCTGATTCAGTTAAATATCTCAGAACACGAGTTATGATTAGTTCAGGGAGAACTTCACTTGGAGAAATGATGGAGGTTTAAAGACAAAAAGCTGCACAGAAAAAAAAAAGATTTATTCTATCATTATATTAATTTGGTTAAATTAATAATGTGCAAACAGGTTATATTTTCTTTGTGCATCTCTTAAAGACATTTTCCTACAAGAATTAAACACAATAACAATAATTTAATTCAAATAAATTAATAACTGTCTTTGATTATTAATTTACTGTTTATATTTAATAATTCATGAATGTAATTTACTTGGGAAGTGATTTAACTATGTATTGATTGTCTCCAGCCTCCTGTGACTCTCAAAGGAGAAGTGGTAAAGATAATGGATGGATGGGAATAGTTTTTCTGTCTGATCCCAGTGACTGAAGCGTCATCGTCAGTGGGTCTAATGTCCTCGTCTCTACAATCCAGGCAGAGAGACTGAGGAGGAGGACGTGGACATGTTGTTGGGGTGAGAGTGGGACGTGTGGGACAGAGAACTACCAGTCCTGCTGCGTAGAGATCCAGAGGAAGGGGATGGAATGGGTGGAAGGACAGAGCCTCTAGCAGCCTTCATCACTTCCTGTGGTGCGTCCACTTTCCCCCAGGCCTTTAACAGACCCGCTGATTTGTCTCCAACCTTGAATGTTTTCTCTTCCCTCTCAGGCTGCGTGTTCTGTCCCTGCAGCTGCCTGGAGGCCGCAGGTGCAGTGGATGGAGCTGTTGGAGTAGGTGACGGGTGTTTCCCAGCAGAGGAAGGGGCGCTGGACACCGTCTGTTGAGACCTGATCCCTGGATTCTCACTCAGCCTGTGTGCCAGGGCTGTCATGGGGGACAACTGGTTGGATGTTTTCTCTGAGGACATCAACGTCAGCGTGAGACGAGGTATTCGTCTTTGTTTGCTTTTTGTTGGACGTTTAGCGTGATGTGATTCTTTGCCTTTTTTCTTCGTTGGTTTCTTTTTAGGCTGCTGCTTGTCGTCTGCAGGAGCCCTGTTGCTTTGTTTTTTTCCTTTTTTGAGCTTTCGCTTACGCCCTTTGACCCCTCTCCTCTTTCCTTCATCTTCCTCCCTTTTGCCCTCCTCTTCCTCCTCATTACCCTTGAACCCCCCCTCACCTTTCTCCTGTTCAGGCTCTGAAGGTGCGAGTGGATCTCGCTCGCTCCCTTCCTGCCTCTCCTGGCCAGAGGGGGATTCACGGTTCTTCCTGCTTTTCCCCTTCTTCCCAGTTTTTAATTGCTCTGGTAATATTCCACCCAGGAGGCCCTTCGCTGCTGCCCTTGCCAGCACGTCCTGAACCGTTTCCACCTTAGTGGGATCAGCCTGAAAGTGCAAGGGCAGAGTAAGATTTGATGTGACGCTATCAACACATTAAAAACTACAGGTCTCCAGGGGAACCAGCAGCGAGGAGAGCTGTGCAGGCTGCAGGGTGCAGTCATAAAGTGACCCTGCAAAGGAGGAAGAGGAGGAAGAGGAGGAAGAGATCGCTGATGGCTTTTTACAATCCCACAGAGCAAAGTGTATAATGTCAGAGGAACTGAAATTATTAACATAATATTTTATTATCAGTGGTGATTCATTCATCAGGCACCTGAGTGTCTGTAGAAGAATTCTATGGCACTTCAGTAATAGTTGTCCAAACATTTCTCTCAAAACTAAAAGTATTGTTCGACTGGAGCATCGAGTTGTGCTGGAAGCAGGGACAGAACCCTGGAGGGGAGAAGGGACAGAAGTCTTTATGCGTCCATGTTTTCAAGGAACTCACAGTGAATATTAAGTTGAGCTAATTTAGGAAACAAGCTGCAGCAAACACTCTGAGAGAGTTTGTATATTTGCACAAATAATGTCTTCATCTCCAGTTACATTTAAAGAGTATAAGTCTCCTGAAAGCCTCCCCTGTCCTCCTCCCTCTGTGTCCTCCCACAGTACTGCTAATGCATCTTTTAATTTCTCACCTCAAAACTCTAATTATGCTGCAACAATGAGATGTTGAACAACTGCACAGTTTAGTTGTGTGAGTTTGATTTCTAACTTTAACGTCTCTGTGTCATTTGTAAGCTTTTCATACTGCCAGAGTTGTTTATATATATATTCTCATATGTTTTGCTCATACAGCCCAAACATGTCTGTTTTCTTTCTTTGTTAAGACGGATTTCAAGCGGCCTTCTTGTTGTCGTACCCCTGCTGTTCCTGTCTCGGCACGCTGCCACGTATCTGTTTCACATCCCCTCATCCACCAGGGCACAGTGACGAGTGGATCCATTCATCTCAGCAGCAGTGAACCACCTCAGATGTGTCACTGTAACGGAATCTGCAGCTCTCATGTGACTCGATTTACTGAGGGAGTGAATGTGGATCTAATTATACATGAGCATTCGATTTTTAAATTACTGCACTGCCACTTAGGTTAGCAGGATCTGTGGCTGGGTGTATGTATTTGTGTTTTGGAGAGATGTGAACACACACACACACACACACACACACACACACACACACACACACACACACTGGCACATTTCCCTCTCTGCACCATTTTTTTTTCAAGCTGCAGGGGATCAAACGAGCAGCATCTCATTTCCTTCTGTTGTATTTTTCTCCTTTTTATGACGAGAGCAAGTGGGACGAAAGAGGAGGGGGCAAATAGATGGAGCAACAAAGTGATGCAACAAGACAGGAGGGATGAAGGGATGGAGGGAGGGCAGGAAAAATTATACAGAGAATTATCAATTCATCTTTGCTCTAAAGTCAGACGTATATCATCTTTAACTTGTCTCTTTTTTTTATGGAGTATTGGAATAATGCTGCAGTGTTTCAGGGATTGTGTGTGTGTGTGTGTGTGTGTGTGTGTGTGTGTGTGTGTGTGTGTGTGTGTGTGTGTGTGTGTGTGTGTGTGTGTGTGTGTGTGTGTGTGTAGCAGAGTCGACTGACCTCCCAGCAGACAGAAAGTAAAAGATTGCAGCCTCAGCACTACTGGTCTTGTCGCAAAGCAATCACAGGCGCACACACACACACACACACACACAACCCTCTGTTCCCCCCCTCCATCTCCAGACACAACCTTGTCCTCTACATTTCTCTCACTTGCTTCCTCCTCTCACACTCTCTGCTCTCTCACCTGTCGAGACAGTCTGGCCACGAAGCAGCCGTTGGTGAACTGAGACGGTTCGAGTCTGAAGAACTTGTCTGTTGCGTCTCCTGACTCTGAGTCCACTGGGAAAACTGGACCGTTCACCCTGAGGAAGGAGCAGAACAGCAGGTGCGAGTGGAGCGTTGTTAAAAAGATGCTAACATCGAACATTAATTCATCATGGCTGTCGTAGTGCTCCACATGAGAACTGACAGGTTCAGGATATTACATTTTCATCCAGCTCCACCTTAAGGTTGATGCTTTTCCTCCAGAATGAACTGTAACAAGTTTTTCAACATCTGGTGCCATCATCAGGTCAAATGTTCCACACTAATGACTAATTACATGAAGCCATTTAGTATCAATAATCATTCAAACATGCTAAACTAAGATTGTGAACATAAACCGATGACTGTGAATAAAGATTGAGGATGCAGCTCCACTTCCTCCCAGTGAACATAAATGGAGCCAAGATATCCTGCATCCGAACGCTGACATGTTGCGGTTTCTGACGTCATTTGGAGTTTGTGCAGTGAAGTGTGGCCACGTTACCGAGCTCCCACCAATACATGGACTCAACCAATCATGAGTCTCAGCTGTCAATCATAACGTTTCACCCTGTTTTTATAGATAAGAACAAAAAACATCTTTGAGAAAAGATTTGTTGAGAAAGTGTACATGTGTAATCTCTTCAGTTTTAAATTGAATGACATGATAATGTTTCAGTTGAGACATAATTGTGACTAACAGCACTTTTTTATACACAAGGAAAGCTGTTTGCTGCTGATACGTTTTGCTGTTGAGTTCAGTCACGTCCTTGCTGGACGTTCCACACTCTTCATCATGTCTTGCACCTTCTTGTACTCAGCATGTGTTATATTATTATGCTTTATTCCTTTGGCGCAGACTCTTGGCAGCTCTCGTGATAACCACACAGACAGCATGCTGTTGGATCTGTGTTTTCTTTGAACAGGTAGTGTAACGCCCAGGTGAAACAGCCGCCGCTCTCCTCGCTGCACATCAGTGGGTTGATAAAAGAGCGAGTGTGACCAAAAGTAATGACGTTCGGATTTCTTCAAAAGGACGGATTGTGGAGAAGCAGGTGTGAAACAGACTCCGAAATGTTCTCCACCCCATTTACCCCAACTGTAGGATTAACTACTGTCCCCATGGCAACGGCAGCTGATCCTTTACACCTTCATACCACACACACACACACACACACACACACACACACACACACACACACACACAAGGACATAGATTCATACTCACACTTACTGTAAACACAGACAATACATGCCTGACACTATAGGGGCTCCATTATACTGTAAATTACACATGACACTATTTATTAAATGTGCTCTGCAGGTACTTGCAGATGTTGCATCAGCAGCTCCTCAGCTGAGCTATTTGTTTATGACGTTTACAGGTTTAGCTCGTGCACAGCCTGTGGTATCTAACACTCCACGTACATTTATGTGGTGTGAGGACTCAAAGCAATCCTGTTAACTCCTTTCTGCAAGAGGAGTTCTGTAAATTACAGTTTTTCCACAAGTTGAAGATTGAAGCGAGCATGATGAAGGAATTTACAATATCACCCCCCACAAGTTTATCAGCAATGTATGAGTTGTTACATTTGCTAAAAGCCAACAGATTATGAATTTTTATGAAAACCGTGTAAGTAGTTTTTAATAACATGACATCTTGTGTGATTAGATTCAACAGCTACTCAGCTTCTCAGTAAAAGTCCTTTTGAGTTCAGTGTGTGCAGCCACTCATGTGTCTCTGTGTCACAGTGACGTTAGTGGCGTTAGTGAAGGAGGCTAAACATGTGTTTTATTTTACATGTATTTAATTCTGCTTTTTTAGAAACCGCAAAGTTTTATGTTCTGCCTCAAGAGGAAACAATTCACACACACATTTCTCATCACTGTTGTTGTTTGAGCCTGTGGACAAGTCATGAAAAGTGTGACTGCATAATTAAATACTTAATGGACAGAAACCCAATACTGGCACGAAGAGAGAGCAGTGTGTGTGTGTGTGTGTGTGTGTGTGTGTGTGTGTGTGTGTGTGTGTGTGTGTGTTACCTGAAGGGCAGCAGTTTGTGGTGAGTGTGTGTTTTGTCTAACACTCTTTTCACCAGCTGTTCGTTCTCCTCAGGATACACTGAACGTGTGCAGTAAACCACCGTCTGAACCTTCGGAACTGACAGATGGAGAACAGGATAGAATGAAATGAATGAAAAAAAGAAATTCTGCTGACATCTTATTAGCAGGCCAGTGTGTATGTTTGTATACAAGAGACAGATGTGTGTTAATGTGTGTGTGTGTGTGTGTGGTCCACTCACAGGTCAGAGCGTGCACCAGTAGTCGGACCTGCTGGGCGGCCATCATGTGTATTTTTCGTTGGGCTACAGAACCGTGAGACAAGTCTGATAGCAGATCCCAGTCTGTCAGTAGAATAAAATTATTTAGCTTTTTTTTTTAAATTTTATTTTGGACATTTAATGCAGAAACACTATCATATTATAAGAAATATTTTTTTAAAAATTGTTTATTTTCTGTTTGTTCATTTTTTTGACTCACTCTCTTATTCACTTTGTAGTATTCATTTTCCACCCCCGCTCTACGTCCTCTGTCCTATTTCTTTTACGGCCCATAGTTAGATGGCTGCATTTATATTCTACACTCCCAATAAAGTCCACAAGGGCAGATGGCTATGGGAGATTTAAAATGCCTAATATACAGTTATATACGGTCTCATTTGTTTTTAAAACTCTGGGCACCCCAGTAAGTCAGTTCCCTATAACGCCTCTTTGGCAGCTTGCAAATCCTTTCTGCAGCCAGTTAAGAGTCTGTTCTGGAGTGAGGATGTTTCTCCTGCTCCTCTGGGTCACATCACGTGTGTTTGAGTTCATGTGAATGTCAGAGTCTACTTTGGGTCATCATCCCATCGACTGCAGAGAATCACCGTGTGACTGCGACAAGAAATAAAACATAAAAAACGAGCTTGATGTGGACTGTGTTTCATATGTTGGTTTGTTTTGATGTGGGCATTTTAGATCTTCCATACATGACTGTCTGAGGCCTCTCATGTGGACTTCTGAGTATTTTTAAATATACAGACTTGAGGTTATTACTCAAAAATAATATTAGTTTAGTGTAAAAACATTATTTCTCAGTTCAATAAAGAAAGAATGATAAAGCAGGTAAGTGATATTGTCTGTGGGGATTCAGTGCTTGTAGTACATACTTCCATATTCGCTGTGTATTGTGGGTACGGGGTCGTTGAGGGCCGAGGACGAACACTGAGGTAGAACGATGATGACCTTCAGACGCTGGACGGTGTTGTCCCACTCGTTCAAACCACAGAATGCTTCTGACAGGATCCGCACATCTACAGGGAGGTGGTTTTGGGAGATCAATAGATTTTTATTTTACCAGACTTTTTTTAAAATCTTAAATAATTTCCTGTCTCATCATCACTCACTCTTGATGTCCATGTCTCTGAGCAGTCCCTGAATCTCCTCCACCTGAGAGGACGTGTGATTGGCACCACACACCAACACTTGGCCTGAGCGGGCACTGGCCACCACAGCTATGTGAGCCACGGTCACAGCTGAGAAAGACCCCACCACCAGGACGTCACCGTTATCAAACAGCAGGGGGCGTAACACGCTCACTGCCACACACACACTCCTGTCCTGCAGAGAGACACACACACATGCAGAGATGCTCACATGTTGCATAACACAAGTGCAGCCTCTGGCTCTACAGACAGCTGTGGTGCTGAGCGAGCAAATTCTGAGGCAGTCTTTCTTTTTAAACACAACTTTAAACTTCACATGGCAGAAAAGTTATACTGGAAATAACAGCAAAACATTTATTTTGATCACAGTGGTTAAATCCTAAAATTAAAATTAGACCGTTAGCTAGCAAATTAAATAATTGACTACATGTCTTATTAATTGTCTTTTGACTCTTTAAAGACAATAATTCGTCAACGTATCTTACAGATGTAGTGGACTCCAGTAAAGTGGACGCAGAGACAACAGATCTTCTTGATGTTTCATTACAAAAAGGTAAAATGAGTATTCTTATGAGTTTTCATGTTTTTTCCTCAACTGAAAGCTACTCATTCCGATCATATTCAGGGATGGTGATCTCCTTAAAACTCATTTTAACCTTAACTCTACATCAGATCATGATGATGTAATTCAAATGCGCACACTGAATGTAGTAAATCATTCTCCCTTGAAGACTCAGATTACGGATATTTCGGCTTCTTGTTTGGATCGTGGGAGGAATTGGAAACTCACTGTTAATTTTTATATACAGTGTAAGGTGTTTATAAACATAACTTTTTATTTAACTGTCCATTTGTCCAGGACTCAGTGGCAGGAGAGATACTGTATCTGAAAGGGACCTAGTTAAACACAGGATGAATAAAATAACCAGTAACTAATGCTTTTCTTTTCACTCAGAAAATAGTGGCCTAACTTCTACTTCAGCAACATTCACCAGTCGGTCGCTAGCTGTCTTCAAACGTTACTTTCAAACGCATGCTGCTGACAGAGGGAAGCATGTTCCTCGTCTGGGAATTAGTTTTTAGTTTTTGAAGCTATTTTTAGCTCAGTGACACACTTGGCTCCTCACAGATTTACCTGTATGTTCAGTGCATGTGCGGCAGTGAGGCTGCTGTGCTGGAGCAGAGCCAGAAGCTGCCGGGAGAAGACGAGAGTGTCTGGACAGAGCGAGTCCCTGCAGAACGCCAAGTCCTTCAGGTCAGCCGTGTTCTCCCCTTCACATAAGCCAGCAACGAGCAACGCTTCACACACTTCTTCAACACTACGGAGCACAAGATGTTATATTTCACACAAACATGTCCAAATATGGATATATACAGCCAACTGTGTGATATAGATGCACCAGTAACCTATTTGGTTCAACAGCAAAAGACCCTGAAACCATGGAGACGGCCCAATGAACTTCATTCCATGTCAATCCCGGCACTGTAGTGGCACGTAGAAACCAGGAAGGCCAGGCAGAGATGCTCTTCCTCAGGCACCAGATTTTGCCACAAAAATAATCACATCTAACACTATTTTGCACAATATTTTCACTTCTGTGTCATTTCAACTCCTGGTTTTCAGGAACTAGACCAAAAGTGAATGCAAGGAGCATAAGACATTTGAGTGCTCGTACCTGGTCTTCAGCGTATTGACCCATGCGTACAGGGGCAGACATTTTGCTCGATGCTGTTTGGTCCTGACAGAATCAGAAAGAAAACAGGAGACGCTCTGCAGATTCAGTTTCACCCTGCACCGAGCCAGAGATGCTGCCAGCTTGGTCTTACGCCTGTGATAAAAGAAAATTATTCACATACAGCTGATGAAACATTTATAGAGCAGCAGTGTAACACTCGGCATCTACACACACACTTGTACAGACTCCTCTCCAGCTCCCTGACTTCCTGTAGAGGCTCTTCTTGTTCCTTTGTTGTTTGTTCACGTAACATAAACTTTCGGTCCTGGAAGTCGAACAGCATCACCATCACCAGGGGCAACAAGTCAGCGGACTGCAAAACATGGACGCTTACATTATCAACGTCATAACAACTGTAAGTCATTATTATAATCAATAAGGTTGTCATCAATATTTTATCATCTCCATCGATGTTACCATCATCCCATTCAAATCCAGCATTAACTGCATTGATTGATTGATTTGACCATTTGGGTTCGTCAGAGACAAATAAATACAATACTAACATATCATATTTCACCACTTATTCTTATATACACCTTCAGTGGATACAGAATGACATGATCTTTCATTCATCATGTTTTTTTTGGACATCTGATGAGTTTTCTGTTCATCGTGCTTGTTTGGTGACAATGAACTCCTCTCCTGCGTTTTTTGAATTTAGTTTTGGCTGAAACCTGCTGCTTGTACTGTCTGGAACCAGATCTGACGAGAGCTGAGGAGAGCTGTGAGACTGAACCACATCATCAAAACCAAAATAATGAGTTGAACCATGCTCAAAATGCTCAGTAGAGCTGAGGGTAACTGCAGAGGCAGGGGACAAATCTCAAGAAGTCGAGTGATTCATTGTTAACATTAAAATATCGATTAGAATCACCTCAAGGAAAAGAAAAGAGCAAATCTTTTCTCACACTATCCTCTCTTTGCTTTATGGCTTCTGTGTCCCTCCACCTGTGTGTGTGTGTGTGTGTGTGTGTGTGTGTGTGTGTGTGTGTGTGTGTGTGGGAGGTGAGTGTGAGAATAACAAACAGCAGTATGGCAGTTTTTATAGTCACAATTGCAAACTATCGGCCTGTCAGCCTATTCCCTGTGTTTCACCCATCCCTCAATAAAGTCAACATTTACACACACACACACACACACACACACACACACACACACACACACACACACACACACACACACACACACACACACACACACACACACACACACACACACAATAGCTAAGGGTGTCTCTTTGTGCATGTATGTGTCAGTGCAGTGTTTTATTGTGTCATTTACAGTCTCCCAGTTGGAGGGTGCGTCTGTCTCTCCCCTGAATGCATCATTTGCCACCTATAACTGGCCCAGACGACACACACGTCTGAATACAAATGGCCTCTAACTGCATCCCTGTCTCCCTCTCCAGAGTTTTACCAGATTCGGATGGAGCACATTCGGATGGAGAGATCAGAGAAATGCTCATTGGGCGACAGATAACCCCTCACACACAAGTTTTGGGTTTGTGGTCACTCTTGTCAAATCTGGCAGAACTCACAATTTGCTGTGATGTGTGGAAGCAGCTGTCAGTGATGATGTCCTCCAGTAAATCTTGGTCTAAAAAAACCCAGAATACATTGCTGTTAATGGAAAGGGATCGTCGTCCGATTTCCGACACCATCCCAGACGTTCTGTATGGGGTTATGCTGAAAAATCACAGCAACATTCACCAGATTTGGCTCCAAAACTTAAAAGTGATGGATGTTCTGGTGAAACGTTGTCGTTATTTTCTTTACAATCGTCACTCCATACAATTGAGGTAAATGTAGTGTTGTTTTTTGACAATTTAATTCAGCAGACATCTCATTCCACTGAGTATTTTATGTGTTGATATCTCAGTCTGATTCTTATGATTTTGTTTATGTCTGTCGTTACTTTGTTCTCATAAATATTTTATCTCATCTTCTCTCTTTTACTGCATTTGTGATGCGCTATATCAATAAATCTGACTCGACTCGACTGTGTGTGAATTCATGTTTGTGCAACATGAGAGGGTTCCTCAGTCCTGGAGCATTTGGCTTTAATTCTTCAACCAATAACTTATCCTCAAGAAGAAATGACATACAGCCGGACATAGTATTATTTAGTAAAGTTGATATAGCTAACATGTTAGCAGTCATTGAGCATTAGCATTACTTTGGAGTCAAGTTTCCACATCAATAATTTAGCCCCTGTCGTCTTTTTATTCTTATAGATGTGGTTTGGTCTCAACTCTTTCGCTGTCACATTCTCGAACATTTTTTATTAAATTTCCCGCAAAACATGTGGACATTATCTGTGCCATGATTTATTAAAAGGACAGGATCTGTAGGTGGCGCTATGCACCTTGGAGAAGTGAGAAGTAGACAGAGGATTAGCAGCTTTACCAGAGTTATGGACTAAAACTAAACAGGCAAGAGTTAATTTTTGTTTTTTGCTTTTTTTCGGCTGCTGGTCCAGTGAGTGTTGGGTTGAAGTAGCTTTGTGGACATTATCCAGTTTGTGTGTCCACATGTTGATTTAGTTATGTGGTGTTTTGAATTACACATGTGCAAACACGTGCAAAACTGTGTGTGTGGTTCCTGTATTTTGGGTGTGTGAACTTGCATGCGTGTGTCTTATCTCCTCCTGCACAGACCCTTGCACTTCCAGCACCAGTAATTTGCAGTCATGTAAAAAAGAAATGTACGACTATATACTATTTAATCTGCAGTCTGCAGTTGAAGCTACTATTCAGAAGTGAATATTGGAGTTGACACATGCTGCAGCTCCAGTGCTATTCATTATAGAGATAAGGCCGCTTTATACGAGGTGGGTGAGGTCTGCAGAGGTAGCAGTCGAGGAGTGCAAATTAATTTCCCTCTGACTTTATGTTTAACCATCAGTCCGTCCTCTCTTAGTGTGTGTGTGGTTCCACGTTAGTCTGAAAACCAACATTAAACCCTCAGACAATAAGAGCGACTGCAAGAGTTCATGCGGAGCGGTCGTACATTTGAGCGTGTTGAAGGCGAGCTGGTAGGCCCGTCTCAGTGTGGGTTTGTCTCCGCTCTCGGGCAGTGGTGTGTCTGTTTTCTCCCCATAACGCAGCGGCTGAAGTGGGACTGGCTTCTCCTCACGCAGCTGCTGGAAGATGGCGGACGCCTGCAGATAGGCCTGATCTGATGGAGGGGAGACTGCGGAGGGGTGAGGGAAAAGATGAAGGAAAAGCAGGGAAGAGAAGAAATTGGAGGGGATGAAATAACAGATGATTATGGAAAACACACCAGGAAGTTAAACAGATAAGTTACAGTCCATGCACTGGGAAGTAAAAGTGTTTATTGATACTGAGGTGTAGGGTCTCCACACTTTCCTAAACAGAACGGTCACGTGCTGTAGATGGTGGACAGGTGGTCTTTTTCACAGCAGACATGTTGACACATCATAGATGGAAAAGCACTCGTGTAATCAATATTAACATTGGTTTATACAGGACCATTGTACAGTGCCAGTAAGCCATGGTGTCAGTGTGACAGTGAGCCAACGTGCACAATACAGGGAGCAGGAAACTGAACCTGCTCAGTGAAATGCAGACCTTATTGTGCCCGTTCTTCTGAGGCCCCAAAATCTCTTCTCTTCCTGCTTTAGCAGCCACGTTTCTCTACCTCTGCACTGCACATCTCAACAAGTCCCTTCAAAATTCCTATTATTCGAAATAATAATAGAAAAATAAATATTAAAATATTCAACATTTTTATGATATTTTTATCTGAAATGAATAGACAGGACATTGACAAGGATTGAGTGGGAGAAGGGGAAAATAATTTAATTCTCCTTACACATATTTTTTTTACCAGAATGTACATAGGCTTGTTTCACACAACTACAGAACAGAATCACATACAGTGTTTTGCTCCACGAGCTTTAAGGTGAAAAGATTACCTTCCAACTACCCCATAGACTGCAATACAAATTAAGAATATTTTTTTCATAGTAAAACTGAAACAAAATGTTTTTCACATTTTTGACACCAGGAAGTCAACAGTGAACAAATTTCAAAACTAGGAGTTGGTTTTTGACTTCAGAAGACGTCACAGTGACTTACATTCATTTCCTGGAGATTCTGACCAATTTCAGCCCCTTCTCACTCAAGACAAGTTCATCTACACCTTCATACAAATGGATTTGGTAAAAACACAGTTTAGTGTCACTTTTCAAAAAGCCTGCAATCACATCGCAGTTTCCTCAGTAACTGAATTTATTTGCACTTACACATATATTCTGTGGAAAATGCCTGATTGGTTGCTACATGAAAGTAAAAAGGCTGAAATTTTAACTTTGGGATAAAGTTTAAAAATCTGGATGTTCCCTTTGTTTCTTTTCTTTCAGCTTCGTCTGGTACATTCAGCTCAGTTATTACTGTTACCTGAGCCTTGTCTTTCTTTTCACAATAAAAGCCCCTAGCCATTGTTCATTCTTCTATAACCCTGTGATTGATCATTCAGAAATCACACTTTTACTGCCTCTTTAATGAAAGTTAAAATATGAAAAAACAATATTCACTTATAGAAAAGCGTGTTGAATATTCAGTATAAAATATTGAGAGATTGAGGATTGTATTTTACCTGGTGAAGGTAAAGATGACTGAAGATGAGGGAGGGGGAGTAGGAATGAGAGGGTCTCCTTGTTGGTCTGCTTGTCGGGGTCTTGATGTGAGATCTGCTCTGTCACAGAGCTTGAAATGACATCTTCACTGGAGCCCACTGTAACAGAGTGTGTGTATGAGTTTGTGTGTGGGCTGCTTCATCAATGTTGTGTAGAAAAACTATGACATAGGCTTTGTCTTTTTTGCATTTTCTGTCCATCATTCCCATTCTTGTGTGCATCATATCTCAAGAACACCTTGAGGGAATATATTGTTCTTTGGTACAAATGTTCAGTTGGCCGAAATGTTCCTGTAAATGTAAATAAGGCACATGATATCAGTCATGGCCGACACGTGAACCACCACCCAGCCTCTCTGAATGTGAGACAGTGCGGCTTTAAGCCACTGTGGGTAATTGGGCTCCTCCTGGTGCAATTAGGTAGCTGCTCAGATACATCAGCATGAATAAATAACAGGCTGCTGTCCGACCCTGGACAAAGGTCCAGCTCTCACTGACCTGGACCAGACACACACACACACACACACACACACACACACGATGTCAGTTTTCTGTGACATCACTTGACTTGAGGATTAACATGCTAAAGTTAAGTTTTCAGGGACCACCAGTCTCTAATTAAAGTGGATTAATGGAGAGAAACACAGACAGAGAGTAATCGGCTTTAACAGCACTCATCAATGCTTGAGCTCCAAGTTTCAGGATTGACCAGAAATGTGCAACGTGTCCAATAAAGCCAATGCGAGAGGAAATGGAATAAATGAATGAATATCAAACAGCAGTGATTTAATGAGTGACAGGCAGTTTCCTGTCGTCCACATGCAGGAGCAACTTTAAGTCCACTTTAGAGGAGCAGCGCTGGAAGAAAAGACTACAGCAGCTTAGTGTAATCTGCATACAGGATGATGGGCTGTTTAAAAATGCATAGCAGCTCTTACCTTTGTCATTCACAATCCTCCTCGAGGGAACAACACTGCTCATTTTCACAAAGAAACGTGGCTCCAGCAAATATCCTCACTCTCAAAGTGTTTCCCTGCTGTTCACTGGGTGCCACACTGTCACGTTCGGCCTTTTATACTCTCATCTCCTCTCCGTCATGTCAGGGGTTTTGTTCAGGTGCGTGCTCCAGAGTCCTGAGTTTGAAACACCATGGCAACAATATGATAATGAAGGAGGCCTTTCCTTATACAGTGTAATACATTATGTGTGGGTATACAACTCTGATTATTTATAATTTACTATCATGTGTTATCTGTGTTATAAGACTGACAACTTTAATAGACTGGTTTCTCTTTTAGGTTTGGATCCATTAAAAGATAAAAATGACTCAGCTGCTCACCTGCTCTGACAGGTGATTTAAAAATAAATAATGATACATGTGTGTGTGCATGTTTGTTTGTGTGTGTGTGTGTGTGTGTATGTTTCTGTAATGTGTTGAGGACTTTATATATACAGTTACATGTATGGCTCTTCATGAGTGAGGCATCACAGGAGAATCTGTTTGACACTGCCCCCTACTTACCACTGTGGTGTAGTACAGCACACAGTACAGAGGATGGATGGATGGATGGATGGATGGATAGATGATAGATGATAGATGATAGATGATAGATAGATAGATAGATAGATAGATAGATAGATAGATAGATAGATAGATAGATAGATAGATAGATAGATAGATATTTCCAGGCAAATTATTGCAATGTGCTGTATCAAGAAAACTACCTCGCCTTGCCGACAAAATGTGTCAATGTTAAAATATAAGTGGACACAAATTAGTTTCCTATGTTTAAATCAAGAATAGTGTTTTGCAGAGATCATTCTTGACAAATAATTGCTGTCACTTTCACAATCAACATTTTAACTAAAACTATAAAAGTTTCAGTCTAACATTCAATGTTCATTAGCTAGATTAGAATATTATTCAGACATTAAATAATTTTCTTTAGGCATTTATGGTCATAAATAGTGAAACAATCTCACCCGTCTGTCTCTTGTCTTTAAGAAAAGTACTCATACTTAATACCTGGCTGGTATCTCCTGTAAACCTCCCACCTCCTTTTATACTGATGCCACAAATAAAATAGTGTAATGTCTGTTTTAGACCAACAGAGGGAAACAGATTCCTGAGTTTGTCATAGTTACAGTGCAGCCCTATTCCTGCAGTGTGTTAGTGTGTTATCAGTTTTAAAGCCACTTCCTGCTGTTTAATTTGAGTATTAAGAGTCTATGAACATTAATGAACCTTCATCTTTCCTCTCCTGGTTTAAAAAACAGCAAGACAGATGAAGACGTTCTCTCATTCAGCAGTACGGGACCAGAAAAATAGATTTTTGTCATTCAGTACTTGATAAGCTGCACAAGTTGCTAGAAAACAAGGATGGGGTTTATCAGTATGTGGGGGAAAAAACACATAGTGAGCTGTTTGGGCCTCGCTTCTCCGCGGGGTGAGAGTGCAGCTGGAGAGATTATCCCATCCAACACGCGTCATCAATGTCGCCTCACAACAGGGCTCCAGTTGCTCTGCATGTGTTGCGTTTGTGTGTGTAGCAGCATATTCAATAATCGCCCACGGTTGGAGATGGCGGGTCATGAGGCCGTAAGCCGACCTGGAATTTTCTCAATAAAGGTCTAATCTGAACGGAAGGCTGGAAGGAGGTTCTCTCTTTCTCTTTGTTTAGTTTGTTCCTCTTTAATTTAGTTTATCTTAACACTCACACTTTTATTACTCAATGATATTTATTCATACACAGTATTCCCACTTATCTTTTCTGTGTGTGTGTGTGTATGTGTATGTGTGTGTGTGTGTGTGTGTGTGTGTGTGTGTTGTCTACTTGAATGACCCTGAGTTGAGTTACATCGAGTAAGGGCCTACACTCTATTGCCAAAAGTATGTGGACACTGTGACATTACATCTGTATTTGGGTGTTAAACCTCTGATAACAGAACAATGGGCCGTAACAGCCTCTACTTCTCTGTGAAGACTTTCCACCAAATATAAAGAGCATTAAAGTTGAGCAATAAGTCCTGGCTCACAGAGCTCAAGCTCAAGGTTTCAAAGACTGGGTAAATGTAGAGGTCGAAGAAGAATCCCATGAGTCATATATGGGACTTTGTGGCTGTTTAGATTTATGTTAATATGATGGGGTATATTTGCTTTTGATTGTCGACATAATGTTTTATTAACTGGCCTTCTTGATAATCTTTAAGTCCTTATTTTTTCTATTCGTCATTCTGTTTTTTCATACTCCAGGTTGATAGAACTCTACTTGTTGCCATGTTCCAACCCTGTCTTAAAAATCTGAAAAAAAGAAAAACTGTTAAAAGGCTAAAACGCTAAGATGAAAAGATGAGTGTATGATGATTCCCCCAAAAATTCCCAGGCACTAAAAACATGCGGACAGGGTTGTTTACAGGGGTGTAACTTGGTGATAATCA
Source organism: Paralichthys olivaceus (assembly GCF_024713975.1). Classification (NCBI taxonomy): domain Eukaryota; kingdom Metazoa; phylum Chordata; class Actinopteri; order Pleuronectiformes; family Paralichthyidae; genus Paralichthys; species Paralichthys olivaceus. The sequence goes on along the minus strand of NC_091100.1, from coordinate 11,562,959 downwards.
TTGCAACATCGCAGCCAGTGGTTTTATAAGTACGATATGATAGCGAGAGAGAGAGAGAGAGAGAGAGAGAGAGAGAGATGAAACTATGTATCAGACTGACATTCAAATAACACCAAGATCCACAGCGAGGCCACACACACACACACACACACACACACACACACACACGTATCATAGATCCAGTTCACCACCAGATACAATAGTAATATGATCTAAGTTTTCTTCCGTCCTCAGTTTGTGTGATGGATTGATTGGATCCACTTGTTGCAGGTGAATAGACACACCGCTGCAGCTCTTTGTGTGTCAGTGTCGGGCAGTCGCAGTATCAGTTTGAACTGTTTTCCTGGGAATCTCTGCTCTGTGTGTCTCAGGTCTCTCCGTCTATTGTGTGTTAACCAGGGCAGGGTCCGAGCCACTTATTGTGGAGAGAGTTTGCTTTTGTGGACACCCTGTGAAAACGCAGTATGAGCATGTGTACAAGTCTCTGTTAATGAAACGCTCACGAAGCCGCTACTAAAGGACAAGTACGGTTTATTAAGATTTAGACTTAAAATTCAAAAATTGTTTGGGGGAAATATTCATTCAATGTTGTTCTGAGAGATACATAATAAGACTAATACAACTCTTATGTCTGTGAGATAATATGAAATCAGTCCCAACATCGGGGGGACATGAGGTTAATTTTAGGATGAAGATTGGAGGCACAGTGGAAACAGCTGGTCTGAGTAGTTTCCTGCATCTATTAAAAAAAATGATAGGCATTCTGGGAAATGCACTTTTGGCGTTCTTGCTGGAAATCCTGATTATACTGTGATATCACCACCATTTCTGTAAGGTTGACAAATGTGGACTCCAGGAAATGAATGTGCCAGAAATAATCTGACAACATAACCCACAATACCTCCTTGATATACGGTACCCACATTTTGCATGGATTGATCTAGGTAGATAAAACTAATCAATTGCTCGTGTGTGTGTGTGTTTGAATTGAAGACAGTCAGGCGGTTTACCCATTCATTGTTCATTCATTCATTCATTCATTATTGTCACCACTGGAGCCGATCCCAGCTGACACTGGGCAAGAGGTTGATCTTTCCCCATGATCTGGCTGCCATGTTTCAACAAACTAATAGTTGCTGTAGTAGTTGTAGCTGCGGTGCAACAGTCTTTAAATTCAATCAAGTTGCACCAACATGTACATATAGATATCAGTCTTTTAACAAGATCCATTATTCACTGGAACATCTGTGAAAATGTAAAAAAAAACACCCAAATCACAGAGTTAAAGAAAGTGAAAACAAATCCTGTATCCACCTGTTTTTCATGATTCACACTAAAGTTTAAGAGGTTCTTTCTTCATCCTTTCACCATGAAAGTCTTTTCAGTAGTTTTTGTGTTAGGCAAGCAAAAGACAACAACAGACCAATGGACAGGGATGTGAACAATGTAATGACTGCAGTTATTGTTTAAATTCCTTAATTGCTAATTGAACTGGGTTAGGGTTAGTTTTTCTGCCTCCTGATGAACTTTGTATCTTTAGTGTTGATATCATACTCTGCTTGTATATAGAAACTCTAGCCATAAAACCATGATACAAATTTGAACAATCTTGCCCTGCCCATTAAATAAAACCACCCTTATCTCCATAACTCCATGAGTTTGTTAATGATCCCTCCCTGCATTGTTCCATGATCCAGGTTCAACAGGAAACTAAATATAAAGAAACATGCTGCATGACTGTATATTAACTGATTTCAATCTGATCTACTTTTGATATTGAGAAAGCGGGAGAGTAATGTTTATGCTTTTAAATCAAAATTGTAAATGCAAGCAATGGAATCTAAAATAAACAGAAATCTTGTCACTGGTTTATTTGGTTCAGACAAGCTCTGACAGAAGTTATTATATATTACAATGAACTAATGTTAGGGACCAAACACATCCTAACCACTGATTACAGCTCCAGATGTTTAAGCACCAAACTGGAGTTCCACATATTTTACACTTTGTTTATCTCATAATAATCTTATTACACTGTCACTTGTATTTCTGTATTTGATGGAGAGACCTTTAAAGTGTTGTTCTGTATTAACATGCAACAATAACATCACTTAAAACGAGTTTTCACTCTGATGAATTAGCAAACCGGAGCAAGTCTGTGCAAGTGGATTCTCACAGTGTAAACCAATAACTGAAAACCAGCAGCAGTAAACAGACGGGAAAACACAGACATAAAACACTGTGTAACTGCAGCAGCAATAATTAAATCTGGTTTATTCTAAATGAGCTGAAACACTGGGTGATGTTGTGATGAACATGTAAATACACTAAGCTGTATCTGCCTAAACACTGCGGCTCTGATAATGATGACTAAACCCCAGTGAGCCGCTCCCACCTGTGACATTAAAGAGAAACTTGTTCTATGACACATTTTCATCGTTAAAGGTCATGTGTTAACTGTGCAGCTGATCTACCTGATGGTACAATTACAGAAACTTATGGGAATGTTTTCTGTGCTTCTGTATTTGCACTTTATTCAAAGCTTGATTTGTAAAATAAGCATTAAAGTCAAACATATTGAGCAACACATCCAACCGCTCCGGCCTCCTCCCTGCCAGAGTTCAGCCGCTGTGTCGAAACGTTATTTCTCTGTGTGAACACGTCTGACTCAATCTCAGTTTCCTATATACACACACACACACACCCACACCCACACCCACACACACATACTCCGTAGGGAACTAGCAAGTTTGTGTGTTGTTACTCTAAACAGAAATCTAACTTCCTCACTTCTCTCTTCTGTCCTCAGTTTGTCAGTTGGTTGACTACAGTCCTTACTGTTCAGCGCAGCCCCCCCCCCCTTTCTCTCTCTCTCTCTCTGGGAGTCTTCACCAAGTGGAAACGTTCACCACGCACCTGACATCAGGAAGAAGGAAGCACCTGGCCCCGCCTATAACCAAACTCTCCAAGGAGTATCGAGGTAGGCAAGTGCACACACACACACACACACACACACACACACACACACACACACACACACACACACACACACACACACACACACACTCACACACACTCACACACACACACACACACACACACACACACACACACACACACACTCACACACACGGACTGCTGAGGTGTATACTGGAGGTCTGTTGTGTTAAAATGTAAAAAACAAGCAAGATGTTGTTGCTTTGAGAGAATAAAAGTGGGTGGGGTGAGAACAAAACGTGAAGGTGGAGAATGAGAAACACCAGTTGAGCCAGTATCGTGTAGGTTAACTTCACTGTTTTACTTTCACTTCAGCTTCACAGCAGGAGCCAGTTCAACAAAGACGAGTGTGTGTTTGCATTAGACACTTAAAGCTTGAGCTACCTCCACCTCCAGTGTAGTCGGTCACGTCTGCCTGTGTGTCACGTTCATGCTCAAACGATTGGGTTGTTATTACAGAAAGACGTAATTATAGAGGGATATACATGTACGTCACTATAACATTAAGGCCGCATGTCATCATGACCTCGGGGGGGGGTTATATTTGTGAATGAGCACAGGCGGCCTCGTGTGTGCTCATCAGTAAAGAGCATGCGGTCGATGTGATCATGTGGCGACTAGGTGTTGGAAACTCCTTCAGAAGAATGCAGCTCTAGCTGCAAGTCTGGCTGTTTGCGCGTGCACACACACACATACACACACACACATTGACACACACGCACACACACACACACAAACAAAGATTGGCCAGGGCCACAAGAGGATAGCATTTCCCATCCGGAATGTTAGGAGTGAGGGAGGGAGGGAGGTGTGTTGGGGGTTTGGGCAGTCAGATTCTGGTTTGGTGAGTTTCAGGAGCGAGCAGTGTGTACACCATACACAGATCAAGAGAGTGAGAAACAAACAGACAGAGGGAGAGGAAGAGAAAGAGAGAGAGAGAGAGGTTTTCTCAAAATGAAAAGAGGCGAAAGAGGAATAGACACCTGAACACAAGGGGTTGAGGTGACGGACGGTGAAGCTCCAGCAGCAGCAGCAGCACCTTCAGCTTCCACATCATGCAGCTATGACGCTATGAGCCACGCTGTGCTGTAAGGAAGTCAGGTTTCTGTGTCTAGTGTGGATGAAGAACGTTTAATCTCTGTTGTGTTCCTGGGATCGTTAGTGTGTTGTCGTTGGGGTGTGTTTTTTAAGAGTTTTCTTCTTTTTCTTTCCTTTCTTCCTCCCTCGCCTCTCTCCCCCGCCTCGGTTCTGAGGAATGTGGGGCTTATGTCAGTGAGAGTCAGGTACCGACTCACTAATTACCACAGCCCTTCCTCCCTCCCTACCTTCACCCTCCTTCGCTCTCTCTCCTTCTAGCTCTCTCCTTCAACTCTACCACCTTCTACGCTCTCTCCTCCACTTCGAGACCTTGCGCTCCCCCCATCCCTCCTCTTGTCTCCTGCTGTTGCGTCTACGAGCCTCTGTCGTGGCAAAGGAGAGGACAAGCTGAGAGGATCTGAGTCAGAATCCAAAAAAACACCAAAAGAAGAACAGAAACTCTGACTTGTCCTCTCTCTCGGTGTCTCTGTGTGTGAGTGTGTGCATTGTGTTTGTCAGACGTGTCTGAGATCTCCTCTCTGATTGTGCTTTGGGGGAACCTGTCATTGAAGAAAGGAGGCACCTTGACAGCCGGAGAGAACCTGACAGACGAGTGCCAGGAAGGAGAGGAGGAAGGAGGAAGGGAAGATGAGAAAGTGATCAGCCGGATTGTTGCTTTTTGAAACGGTGGCAGAAGAACCGACAGCGACTACACATCCCATCATCCCACAGGTTGGCTGAAAACTTGTCATTTGTTCTTGTTCAGTCCTTTCTGTTCTAACTTACTTTAATCTAAATGGTTGACTCTGCTGTGTATTATGAGAGATGAGGGAGAACACACACACACACACACACACACACACACACACACACACACACACACACACACACACACACACACACACACACACACACACACACGCACACACAGTGGGTAACTGGAAGGACATTTCTTCAGCTGGTCCACTCTGACCCAGTTGACTGCTGTAACCTTCACTACAAGGTTGTGGGACAGGGACTCGCTGTTTATTTTTTTTCATGGGGATGAGTGTGTGTCTGTGTGTGTGTGTGTGAGCCTGCGTGCATGCGTGCGTGTGTGTGCTTAATCAGTATCTGTCTCGTCTAGTTGTCGTTGTATGTTTGTGTGTGTGTGTGTGTTTCAGAAACTGGTTGAGCAGGGTGCCATGTTAGCCTTGGGTGTCCTGTTTTTCGAACAAATGAGATTTAGTTGTGTGAATGCACATGGTACATGTGTGGGTGCACATGTGTCTCTGTGTGTAAAGGGGGAATCCAGCTGGGCAGCCGTCTCTTTCACACTCTTCACAAACACTACATTTACATCTCAAATTTCCTCAACTGCAGTTTGGACTGTCCTTTCATGTGTGTGTTTCTCAAGGACAAAATGATGAAGCTGCTACTTTTAGTGGACTTTAATATCTCAAACTAACAAACTAATCATTATCTCCTCAAAAAGTGAAATTAAGACTAGAATATTTTCAAAGCCAACACATTTACAGAGAATTCATTGTGTAAAAGAAGATTGGGTGTTAAATCGTATAATGATTGTTTGATGTAGATGGATTCTTAAAGCTCGTAGTTGCTGTAATGTGAGATAAAAGTTATCTTGATGCACTAAGTTACTGTTTCCTAAAAATCTCCTTCAGAGATGGAGGACAGGGAGGAGCATAGTGACTATCACCTCATATACACACATGTCATTGTGTGTGTGTGTGTGTGATGAATTGACATCAAACTGTCTCACACACAAACCAAAACCAAAAATATACACCAGTTAAATTGTCAGTACATGTGTCAGAGTGAGTTATTCAAATGTACTGACTGTGCGAGCAGGTTCAACAGGTGAACCATTTTTAGATACATATCTCATTTCAAACCTCTGTATCACATTCCACGATGACAAAACATTTTTGATAAAGGGGACAGACATTCGTCCCAAGACAGGAATTTATATCAGGAGTTTTTCTTTTAGCGTGACCTGGTATCATGTTTGTACCAGCTCTAGTTTCAGGAAGACACTCGACATTAGACAAACACAGGGCAACAGGAAGCACAATACAAGATCACTGTTTTTTTTTATGTTAACTTGACAAAAAAATGAATTACACACACGCACGTAGTATATAGTCATGTCACCTGACTGTCACATGACCATCTCATGCTCTTGATGGGACGGCACTGTTCAGTCAAATGCGTGTCTTTTGTGTGTGTGTGTGTGTATAAGAATGTTCTTAGGGCCTGGTTAAGGTTGAGGATAAGGTTTGGTGTAGGCTGTCCATAATGAATGGAAGTCTATTCAAAGTCCTAAGAAGGATAGCTGCACAAAGCTGAGTGTGTGTTAGTGTGTGTGTTTGAGTGTGTGACAAATCCATAAGCCTAATCCACCAAAGTAGAGAGAGAGAGAAAGAGAAGAGAAAGAGAGAGAGCGATAGCGATAGCGAGAACCCGTTTGCAGTATTGTGGTGTTTATGAAACACCTGTAACAAGATCTGATCACCCTCTCCCTGTCCGTCCCTTTCTGTTTGTCACAAACACACACACACATACCTGGAAAGCACAATGGCCACATTCTTCCCCTCTATTGCTCCCTGCACCTCCCTCTCCAGCTCCCCTCTGTTCGGACCAAACACTGAGCAGCACTGTGACAAGACAGGTAGAAAAATCACGGGAACTGTTGATTTCAGAGAAATGGAAAAACATTAATATGCTCAGTTTAAGCACAAATACACTTAGAATAAATAGAAAGAACAAATAGAAGACTTCTCATACCGGCAGATACTTTGGGGCATTTCAGACTCGGTGCTCTTCTTCAGGCAGCGAGGATAAACAGTAAGGCTTGGGGATGAGCAGTAATATGAAAAGATGACGTAACAATGTTGTAGAAGAAAGGAAATGAAGGACAAAGAAATACTGGGGAACAATCTCTCCAGGGTTGGGGTGTTTATCTAGTGCAGACACAACAGACTAGTCTTCTGTCCTTTCACTCATCAAGTTAAAGAGTCTCTTCACCTGCAAATTCAATGAACCCTTCAAACTAAAGGTGTAGCACAAATGATCTATGCCTTCCAATATTGTTACACATCACTATGATGGTGCAGTGCTCAAAGTGCTGTTAGGTTTACACAAGGTTAGGAAGAGATTGTGATTTGAGTTATTTGACGACTTTGTTGAGGTTAGGGTACCTTTAAATGTGTCATTGGATTCATGGAAAGAAACAAACGTTTACTTTTAGTTTGAAAGAGGGAAACCGAACAGCAGTCTTCTGTGTTATAGTCAACGTTTTGCTGATAAGTCAACTATTCGGACGTCCTCCCTATATGTGGCCACTAGATAAAAAATGTGTGAAAACCGTGATACAACTAAAAAATCATGATGTGCAACGCAGACTGCTGGTAGGACCTGAGCCGTGCACAGATGTATCCAATATCAAAGTCACATGCTTCGTCGACCAAATCACCATCCCTCACTTCCTCTTGGAGAGGATTTTGTGGCAGGATAATTACGTCCACTTCTGCCTTTGCTTCCAGACATCGGTTATTATTCATACAACCACAAGACAGTATGAAGGCCCTCCATTGGCAAACTCAGGCAAGCTGAAGACCGAAGCTGTTCATTTTGTGTTAAGGATGGTTATGAGATGTCAGAGATTCTTACTTACAAACCAGTAGGGTATGCAGACATGCAGAAGCAACAGCTCTCTTAACAATCCTTTCACAATACTCTGAAAAGCTGCAGAAACTATGTTAATATGCTGATAATGTGCGACAGAAAACAATACATATCACGTTAAACTCACTGAAGCTTTTAAACCTGCGAAGAATTATTTTTAGGCAGTCACAGAACTTGGTTGAGGTTATGTCACGGTTTTGGTGGAAGTGAAACATAAGAGAGAACATGTATACTTGATAGTATTGAACCACAGTACTACAGTCTTTGCCTAACCTTGAGGTACTTTTAAAGTAAAAGGACAAAATTAGAGTAACAATGTGAGCACACAAACAGGAGGGAGCAGAAATCTCAAGGACAGATATTTCAAAACCTGCACAAATTATTCCACAACTATTCTACAGAACAGCTTGTTTTTAATAGTGTCTGTGGGATGAGACATTGCGCAACCGTCTCTTTCCAGAACGTGGCAGGACCGACGCACACTGTTGAGTGTGTAAACAGGTGACATCCACTCATTGTGCTGGATCAACACTCCTCCTCCTCCTTCCCCCTCTTCTCCTTACTCCCCCGCCTTCGGCTGGTCCACCTTTGACTCCTGCGTAACCCCTCTAACCCCCCATGTGGTGACACTGCTGAACCCTCCATCTTCTCCTCCCTACCCCGCTTGCCTCTCTCCTCCCCTCCCACCTGCTTGTAAGCTAATGCTGTTATTATGCTTCATTTCACCGCTAGTTTCTCCCTCCTGACCACTTGACTCTTTTAGCTGAGTACAGCTCTTTTAGAGTGAGAGTGAGTGAGAATGGAGACGCATCAAAGGATAAATGTCTTGAAACAAAACATACATGCCAATATCATACAATTCAGTAAAACCTTTCCTGTCAGCGTCCTAGTATAATGTCAGAGTGGGTCCATGTGGGAAAACAGCAGACAGACATACAAGAATACAGACTGCTATAGAAAAGGAAGAAAAGAGACAATGCCACTGCCTGTTTATATCTTTTAATTACTTATATTTTTTATATTTTATATTTCATGTTTAATGCTGTTTCCACCAGGGATTAGAGGGAAACGCTATTTCAATTCTCTTTATATTCCTGCACATATGGCATTATTGATAATAAAGTTGACTTGACTTGACTTGATGACACTTGAGAGCGGGCAACACAGGTGTTGATGTGTTGTAAACACAAACAATCTGTACATAATGTCCTGTCCCCTGCATGCTCCACCCAGGTTCTTGTTGTGAATGCATCTGACTCGGACAATCACCTGCTGCGTTCTTCAGATGTGACTGTATATATTTTATATTCATATATACACTCATGGACAATATGGGCACAGAGAACAATTAAATTAACTAATTACACTTTTAATGTACATACAGATATGTGAGTGTTGATTTAAATTAGATTTTGTATCTACCCATTCGTTTGCTCTCTCACACTCACACACAAGCATCCAATTGCCTGTTCTCGGACAGGCTCTTTTCTGCATACCTGTAGCTACATACAATGGGCTAGTTGTCTTTACAGCAGGCCAAGAGGTGTGTGTGTGCGCGCGCACGCGTGTGTGTGTGTGTGTGTACGTGTGCGTGTGGTGGGTGATCTGATTCTAGTGTGACGGACAGAAACTACCTGTACTACACTGCAGCTCCTCCAAGCCAACTACAAAACACACCTATGTAGTACACACACACACACACACACACACACACACACACACACACACACACACTTACACACTGGAGATGACACTAATGAATACTTGCCTAACCCTAACCCTTATCCTAACTTTAGAGTATAATGACCCTAGAAAATTAGTAATACCTAGACCACACAAACACAATCACACACACTCTACCCCCCCGGACCCTGCCAGAATGGAATGTTCCATGGGCCGAGACTGACTCTGTGAACCCATTCACAAAATGGCTCAATGTAGGGATACTTCGGCCACACACACACACACACACACACACGCACACACACTGTGCAGACAATCAGACTTATCCGTCTCTCCTTCACTCTCTGTCTCTGTCTCATCTTAATGTTCTCAAACGCTCTCCTCTTTGTTTCCTGAGTGGTTTCAGGCTGTCATTCAGATTGAGAGCAGGTTTACAGATTCATTACACATCGTTTCACTTTCTCAGGACGATTTCTGTTTTTTTCTCGTCACTTATTTCACCTGTCTAAATTTGGTGGGTTAGCGTGACACTATTGTGAGTTTAAGGGGTGTTAGCTTTACATTAATCTAACTGCCTGTTTTATATTCCCTTCTCATTTTCCTGATCTGTCTTTCTGTGTGTGTGTGTGTGTGTATGTGTGTGTGCGTGCGTGCGTGTGCGTGTGCGTGCGCGTGGACAAGAAAACAATTAGTTTTTCCAGGAAACGAGGGCCGGTGAAAATAACAGGTTTAACATCTATCTAGTTTTACAACATATTTACTTGTGTTGATGTGTCAAAGTGTCATTCCCATTAGTCAGATCTTTTACATCCTTATAATTTCACATATTATATGTTGAGTAAATATAGATTGAATAAAAGAGGTTCAGCAGAGACAGGAACTATCAGGAGCTGTGATTACACTGCAGCCATTCATGGTTACAGTTGATATGTAAAACCCACAGAAAAACATTCTGTGCATTGATAATCAGTCTGTTGGGGACTTTAGTGGATTAAGACCATTTGGTTCATATGGACAAGTTCATATCAAGTGATTTCTGATCACATCTCTGAATATGAGTGGAACGATCAAGATTAAGTAAAAATGAATTTAAAGTTTGAGAGTTGAAATCCCACCACTGAATACTGAATAGTGTATAATGCAAAGTGATGTCCCATAGAGGTTATATAAAGATGGGTGACATGACAGCTCCCCAAATATGAAGCAAAAATCATGTAGATTTCCCCCTGATGGCTGACTGCAGTGCAGGTCATAAACCCTGCGTCCTCCATGTTAGTTGATGGGACATAGACCAGACTGATGTTAAAATATTTTTCTGTTGGTTTCGGTCAGTGTACTACACACTTCTCATTACTCGTATGTGTGTCCTGGTGCTTCAAACGAGTTGGTTTAAATTACATATTTGATGCTATAAAAAGTGCATGACGGATATTTTGGCTTCATTTTTGTTCAATAGGAGGAAGTGGAGACTCGTCTTCACTCTTTATTTACAGCCTACACTTCGTCTAACCCTAATAGTGCCTCCCAAAGATAGAACTGTCACTATTTTAAAATAAAATAACATAGTAATTATATAATGTGATGTATTGTATCATGTTTTTCATGAACATTTCATGTTCTATTGTTTCACTAACACACTATCACAAGACACTTTGTGGGAGAGAGGACAGTCATCCGTGCTGACGTTACAATAGCTACTGGTCACAGGTCAGATAATAGGTGGCTTCACTGTGGTTATAAGTCATGAGGATGACGCTCTCTTTCTATTGCTAATGTGTTTTTTAACTTTTCTACCTCCTTCAAATCTTTTCTTCATACACGCTCTCTCTCCCTCTGTCTCTCTCTCTCTGACTTGTGTTTCTCCTTGACCTTGGCGGTGATTGTAGCACCTAAACACACAATGGCCCTGCTCTGCCATTGGTTAGTGACAAGCCACGTGACTGGATTGTCAGCTGACTAAATTCTAGGCAAAAGGGGAAACTTCTCTCATCAGGAAAGAAGGAAAAAAAATACTTTAATGTCAGATCCTGTGTATGTGTGTGTGTGTGTGTGTGTGTGTGTGTGTGTGTGTGTGTGTGTGTGTGTGTGTGTGTGTGTGTGTGTGTGGTAGCAGAGGGCAAAATGGCTCTCTCTCTTTTTGTGCTGAGTCATATTTGTTAATCATAAGTGGCACACTTGGATTGGTTGACGCCTGTTACGGGATGTGAGGTGACCCTTTGAATGAGGAAGTGTTACAACAGAGCAGTGGAGGACGTTCAGTAAAGGTTTCCTGTCCTATTTATGCAGAAAAGCATTTTTTACACTGAACATTTTAAAGGTTGCTTCCTCTCGTACACACATACAAATGCATTGTGATCTCGAAACGGTGTGTATCATTTTATGCCTCATTACCGACAAATGAAATCACTGTCTTTCTTCGACACTGTAACTCAATATGTATTATCTAGGTTTTGTGAAAAAAAAAAATCTTTGTCAAAATGATTTTACATCATTTATTTGATTCTTTTTTTAATGTTTAATGTAATAATTTAAAATCAATTGTGCAAAAACAAGTTATAGTTTATAATATGTCAATAATTTTTAATTTAGTTTTTATTTAAATTTTATAATCAGATGAATAAGTTTAGTTTTCTTTTTGTAGAAACGAATGGGCCAATCATTCATTTTAATTATAGTTTGAGTTAAAGTTGCATTAGACATTTGAAGTCTGCATCAGATTTTTTTAAAATAAGGTTTTCGTATGAACGACAAAACATAAACAGAATATTGGATTTTTTTAAAAAGCTGATAGAGCGTCAGACACAGAGAGAGTCAAAATAAAACAGCAAAAGTCAATGATCTATTAGTTGACACACATTGGCAACAACCACTCACACACTTGTACATAGGGATATGTGAGCTCCTGTTTAAAGACACACACACACACACACACACACACACACACACACACATTTCTCTAATGTTGATGTTCGCATTCACAATAAAGTTTACATAAAATAAAAACTCAACTGTGGAATTATTTCATTCAATTATTCTGCAAAAAGTCATACATTTACTTGCGATGATATGATAGTAAATGTCTCTATTATAAAATGTAGATTGTCGTGAATAACCATCATTAACGATGTGAACTGAAGTGATTTTCCTGCCTGGTAGAAGTTATGACCCCATCACTTGATAAACAGGTTTATCAGTTTGAAAAGGCCACTGATACCAAGTGGAAACTGACACACAATATAAAAAGTGTGTCTTTGTGCTTCAGTGTGTGACGCACATATGCCAAATGTTTAAACCTTCCAAGAATAAAAGTTATTCTTCTTGCATAAACACATATTGGAAATAAATATGTATGACAAATATTATGTCTGTTGAGCAAATGTTCCTAATTTCTTATAGATGACAGTAAACAAAATGTTTAAGACAACAGTAAGTGATGGATAGTAAACAGCAGTAAATTCTATAATATTATTGGAAATGTATGCAACCTTGAACCGAGGAAACTTGCATATACGTGCATGTGCTGCCAATAAAACATTTATTGCTGTAAGTTATTGCCCTACAATCTGTTTTTGTACACCTGGTAACATTCACAGGGATCTATCTGCAGTCTGCTGACCTCAGCTGAATGTAGTGCTATACCTGACTCAGCTGTGTGTCAGTTTTGGTGGCAGCACATCAGCACACACATCCTGTCTGTGTGTGTGTGTCTGTTGGCTGTTTGTGTACAGCTTCATATCAGACCTGATGGGCCAGTTCCCTCATGACTTTGTCTCCTTTGTCAGATATTTTTTGATGGACTCTTGGATCTCTTGGGCAAATATTTGTGATTTTATTCAACATGGTTCTTCTTGTTATAATCCCATTGTTGGATTGTGTTTTTAATTCCTGCTAACTTTGTGACTTTCAGAAGACGGACAATAGGATCTTAAGCAACACTTCAATTAATGTTTTATAAGACACTATACAGTAGTTCCAAACAGATACAAGTGTTATTTATGTAGTTGTCCACATCTACATTTCATTCTGTGGACACCGATAAATATGAGAGTATCTTCAATTAAAGTTGTAAGAATATGAAATTATTATTACAAACAACACAGTGTCTTTACATCTTTAACCTGATCTAGTGCATTTCTAACCATTGAGTTTTTACCTGCTGCTTATTATTGCTTGATGGTGGGAAGTAAAATAAATATTTTGTAAAAAATGTTTGTGCTCATGTTTGAGTTTTCCTCATCTTGGGGTGAGTTTTGAACACAGAGTCGGGAACTGCTGAAGTGAGTTTGTAAAGGCCATTGAGATATGAGCTGTTGGGTGAAATTCGGAGAGGTGGCTAGAGAGTTCACCTAGAGTTTGCCTTTCACACATGCGCAACATAGCGAGAGGTTTTCTGCACAGACACGTTCACATCAGCATTGAATCCTCACCACAAACTCTCTAGACATCTTTGTCAATGTCTTCTGGAGATATATGTTTCCTTTTTGTTTTTTAAAATATTTGTGTCTGTTGCGTGTTAGAACCATCATCAACACCCCTACTCGCTCAAGGTGAATCCGGGATCCCCTGTTCTGTTCACACATCAACTTCTCCTGGATTTCTATACACCTTATACTAGGGGGCCAGATGGAGGAAGTCGGTACTGCACAGGGTCTCACTCGGAGATTTGCATTCACACCTCCTCCGAAGAAAATACGGAGGAACTGCGGAGTTCAGTGCATGTCTGAAAGCAGCTATTGTTTGTGGTCTTGGGTTATACAAACAAACTTGCCTTGATTTGATTTGTGAGCAGGAGAGTTTGTTTGTGTGTTACAGTGAGCTGGTAATAAAGTTACCTTCGTGTTTGAATCACGCTCTCTGCTCCACCTTTTAAAATAGGTTTATGGCAGCGAATGGCCTTCACTTCAACCTTTTTACACCCTTTTGGGGGAGGAATAGATTACTCCATCTGTAAACTTTGAACCTGCTATCTACATATAATGTGTGTGTGTGTGTGTGTGTGTGTGCTGCCCAAAAGGTGAGAATCAGTGATTGCATGTCCTTCATTAACAGAGTCATTGGTTAATGTGTCACTTGTGCAATGGCATTTGTGGACGCAAGCATACACACACACACACGCACGCACGCACACACACACACACACACACGCACACACACACACACACACACACACACACTCTAGCTGGAGTAGAATAGCACCCCGACTGATAAGAGTGAAGGCCCTGTTCTCCTGAAGGGTTGTTTAAGGTTATGTACACTTCCACACATTGTGAGTGTGGTCTCCTTCCTATTCTCTCTGACCCTCTCTGTGTTTCTGGTAAATATGACTGGAATGTGACAGCTTTGCTTTACGTTGTATTCTCTGTATCTATAATTTATCTTTGTGTTGCCACTAAATCATATAAAATGGGAACCTACAGAAATGAAATTTATTAGCAGCACTGAAGTTGTCACAATTTAAAGCTTCCACAATCAGGCTGATGAAATACGATGATTTCCAAAGGGCTGCAACTCAACATCAGCATAGAAACTCTACCGCACCACTAGTGTTTCGGTGGTGTAATTGCAGTGTCACTCACACACGCACGAACGCACAGCTATGAATACTCGGCCCTGTCATAGTCTATGTGCTCGCCTACAGCGTACCTTCGATGGAGAAGCATGATATGGGCTTTATTGTATCAGAGGGATCACAATACTGTGGCTCCATCCCCTGACTCTGGCTCCATAGGCGCGAGAGGGCGGCGTTCATACCCGGGATATTTTGGCTTAATTTCTGGATAGTGGTGCAGATGTGTCATCTATCTTTATATACAGTCTATTTGTTAGCATGCCGACTTTAGCATTTAGCTTAATGTTCTGTTTTATGCTTTTATTACAGAGATTACAGAAAAGGTGTCAGTAGCATATATCGCTGTACACTCAGATTTAGTTTAATAAATGTAGGCGGTGAACAAAGAGGCAGGGTCACCTTGACCGTTGTGTTGCTGGTTTGCTTCCGGTTGAACTCCCCTCCCTTCAGTTCTGAGTGTACACATTGGTATTCTTTGATAAATGGCTGGATTCAAAATAAACTTTGACTGCACAACTCAGTGTTTTCTGTTTCCTGTGGCCGTCAGTAAGATGAAACAATATATTTCTCTGTCATTTTCTCCCATTCTGATCCAGATGTGATTACTCTGAGATGTGATTTACGGAGGTTGAGAACACATTTACAGAGTGTAACCGTGAATCTGTCCAACTCAAGCTCCTCATGACTTTTCCCTGATTGTTGCCAATCATCACCTTTGGTCACACCCTCTGTCCCTTCACTCCGTCCCTTCCCTTTTGTCTCACTCCTTATCAGCTGAGAGAGAGAATGAGAGAGATTGAAGAGGGAGGAAAAAAGGTGGGGGTTTACCTGTGCGGAGTGGCCCCACCTCTCCCTCCTGGCCACTGAGAATAAGAGTAAACACTAAACCAACTTTGCTCACCTCCACACTCAAACACCCACACACAGCAGGCGAGGAGACTGCTGCAGCCTGTCAGCACCACTGGAGAGTGAATGGACAGAGACCAAGTGTGTGTGTGAGACAAGAGTGTAAAGTGACTTCCCAAAGAAAAATACGTAACTGCATGTCATTGGTCCGCTCGTTGATATCCGCACACCGCAGGTGGGATACAGGTATGGTGCTAACATTTCTCTTTCTGAACAACTCCAAGCAGAACAAAATGATTGTCTGAGTCACCTAAAGAAAAAAGTCATAACTTCATTTTGCTGTGTCACTGTGATGTCACCTTTTTTCTTTGACACTGAATTTTTTTTGTTTAGTCCGACTTTTGTGTTTGACATACATGACCTCTATACTTTCTGCTCTGGCCTTTGCCCTCCATGTTTCCAGGTTTGTTAGTGTTTTTGTTTGACTTCATGAACCTGTCTTTAACCGACTCTTACAGTCTTGTGACTGAGACTATCTCGAGGAAGCAGCTTTTTGCTCTGTGAGGATATCTGACTTTTTGCTTTGTCTGGACACAGTCACCGTTAACCAGACAGCCCTGTTCCACCACATAAAGACAACAAAAGCCATTTAAACCAATCAGTGCTTGGAATAGAGATCAAGATGTCCTTACAGTGAAACTAGTGGAACCAGTGGAGTGGGATGGCACTGTGTGTCTGTCTGTGTGTGTGTGTGGGTGAGTGTGTGTGTGTGTGTGTGTGTGTGTGTGTGTGTGTGTGTGTGTATTCAGGGTGGGGGATCAAAAAATGCTTTAATGACTAACTAGAGAGGCTGGTATTATCACCTGTAGACTCTCAGGTTCTTCGTCATACAATATGTGGACTTTTACCCGGGTTAAGATGATGTGTTTGTTTTGTGTGTATCAGTGTGTGTCTTTGTGCGCGTCAGAGATCTGCTGCTATGTTTCATTCATGTTGCATTTGTGGCTCATGGAAAAAGACAGAATTTGCATGTTGGGTTCACTTTTTCGTCTGAGACGCTCAAAGATACAATTTGAACGAAACAATTATGTTGACAGACGTGTTGCCTCAGCTGCATATTTCTGAAATTGTGTCGTTGTAGGAGTCTGACACACACTCTTAGCTGTGTTTGTAGACAGGGTGTACCCTTGTTTGAGTATAAAAGTCCGTATGAAGGTGAATGCTTTTGTGAGCCTCTGTCATAAATGTGAGTGGGAAGGATGCTGAAAACTAGAATGGGGTTATAAAGACAAATATTGTTGATATATTGAATATATATAAATATTGTCTTGTTGATTGTCACCAAATTTCTGGCCTTAAATCTTGATGTTGAAACTATTGCCTGCTAAAGCCTTTATCACGAGTGTGGGACACTGTCAGTGTCAGTCATAATTGTCTGAAACTATGTCTGCTAAGGCATTGAGCAGGCTAGCTGCATGATTAGCCTGTGGAATGTGTTTGCCTAAGGAGGCAAAGCCCCTTTTCAGCTAATGCTAAAGCTAAAGCAGCTCTTATGATTAGTCACAAACGCGTAGTCGTGTGGAGGACGTATGTGGCAACGCACAGACCTTTTTATCCTGTCACGCTTCATATGAAGACTGAAACCGAAGCCCTTTCTGTTTACAGTGAATGCTCCGATTAAAATGTTTAAATCAGTTATCATCAATGCTGGTGTGTTGAAAAGAGAATACGACGGTGCAGGGTCATTGCTGTGTTGGCGTCTGATTTAAATCGTGGGGTTTTTCGGTGGATGAATGTGAAAGTCCTGACAGCAGGGGGGCTCTTGGAGTAAATGAACTGGAATCAACCCCTCGGCGGTGAAGTTGGGGTGGGCTGGAGGCGGTCACTTACGCACTCCGTCTGACCTGAAATTCTTCAGGCCAGTTTCACTTTGAAGGGCTCTCTGACACTGAGGGAGGGAGGCCGGCATGAGGAGACTGGAGAAGGAACATTCGGTCCTCTCTGTTCGTTAGTGGCTCTCTCTCTCGCTCCTCTCCATCTGGGTCTTTTACACACACACACTCACACACTCATACACTTACTTGCCCCCCTCCCCACAGCTCTTCTTGGAGCTTGAGTGAACCAGAGGAATGAGGGTGACAGGTACATGGATGGAGGGAGAGAAAATAAGACAAGGGATGTAAAGACAAGGAGACAGCAGAGAACAGAGGCAGGGACAAAAAGTGAAGAGGGCTCAAATTTAGCTAAATGTAGATGAGATTATAATCAGATTAAACAAAGTTTCTCAACTTCTGAACTGAGGCTTGTTTTGAGTTAAAATGATCAATCAATGAGTCAATCAAAACAAAATGACCACCATCAACTCCAATTGTTTTCTGAGGAAATATGAATTGTAATTGCAGCTGAAGAGTTGCACTGAAAGTTGAAAAAACCCAATAAAGTGACAGAAGTTTCATTTGAAGTTTGATCACTGAAAGGAGACTAACAAAGTTAAACAGTAAGAAAGGAAATTGGAACATCTGAATGGTGGAACTGTCAGTAAATGTTTAAGCTTTGAAAGCAGCTGATTTAAAAATTACGAGCAGTTGAAATGTTGGTGTAATAAGTTAATGGAAATATATCTGCATCAATTTGACGACTAACTAATGGCTTAAGTTTAAGTGTTGGATTTTGGACTAAAGGCCGAACAAAAAACTATTTTCGAAGAGGTCACCTTGGCATCTCGGATGTGATGGACACTTTCGGTAAATGGAAAAGACCAAATTATTTGTCACTTTATCCAGAAGATACAGTAAATTGCTGGTTATGCACTAACTGCCGTGAGAAACCGTGTCTTGGCAATAACAGCTCCTCAAATAACAATGTATCAGGGCAGAAAAAAAGACAAACTTTAGATGACACAGCCTCTGTGAATTATTTCTCTGTTTCTTGCTGTAGCGTTTAGCAGCGTGCTGACAGTTGAGCTGCCAGAACTACAGTGGTGAGGACATCATGTGTCCTGAAGGGTCAGCCACAGTTCTCACTTCTCTTTCATCAAGTCTATTGTTTTTAAGGCCTTTGGTCACAGTGCAGCTGATAACGTGGCGTGCGTGTACAAGAGAAACATGACAATGGGACATAATGTCTTCTTTTTACTGCTTAATATTTGGTGGGGAAATGATCCCCAGTACATTGCACTGCTCAGCATTTTAAAGAATAATAACGTGGGCATGTTCATTCTTGAACACATGGGAAAGTGACTCTCAAGAATAAAGTAAAAAAAAGTTACAATCGGAAACTTTTTCCAGGAAAGCAGGATATAGGACTAATCATGTGATGATACAGGTTGTATGACTCTACAGAAATATACAGTTGGACCCAAGGTCTTCTGATGGGCTACTCATTTACTTATATGGATGACTTGTAATGATAGATGGCAGTCACAGAGCCGTTCTGGCCAAGATACTGATTACCACCACCACTTCACTGCTGGCTTTATTCCTGCATATTCAAAGGTTCTGCAATTGAAGACCTCATTCAAACTGAACTGTGTGTGTGTTTGTGTGTGTGTGTGTGTGTGTGTGTGTGGCCCTGGCCCTCATAGAGACCTAGCTTATCAGTGATAACCAACAAAGTCTGAGAAGCACTCTCTAATGTGATTACTTAAGATGCAGTTCAAAGCAAGTGTGTTCCAGCTCAAGTCAGGAGCAATGTGATATTGTTAAAGTCAGTACAACGTGATTCATCATAAACATCATAAACATCATAAACCACCACGTACATTGAATTATCTAGATCAGTTAAATGGATAGTTCACCCAAAAATGAAAATTCACAAATTATCTATATTTAAGTGACTAAAAATTGCAGTGGATAGCTACAAAATGCCTGAGCCCTTTCCAAAGTGTATATTAAAGACTCAATTGAATAATATATATCGTTTCAAAGGATGCACTTCAGGCACAAGGAGTGGTGAGTGAATAAAAACAGTGTTATCCTTCAACACAAGTAATTTATTCTTTCGTATTTAAACTTAAAAACACCAGTAAACTGCAATCCACAAATGAAGACCTCATTCAAACTGAACTGTGTGTGTGTGTGTGTGTGTGTGTGTGTGTGCGTGTGTGTGCGTGCGTGCGTGTTTGTGTGTGTGTCTCTGTGTGACAAATGATTTAGTGAACATGTGAAATGACTGAGGGTCAATAAATGTTCTATAGGTCCAAGCTCTCGGGTCTCACTGCAGAGTTTAACAGTTAACTGTTGACCTGATGAGTTGATGGTCCCGTTGTGCAGTCACCTGAACACCTGAACCCTCTGACGCATGTCCGACTCCTGATTGGCTCTCACTAAGGACACACAGTTAATCTTTGATTTAGATTGACCCCCCTTGGCTTCGACACTTCCAGCGACTTTGCTCCTCAACAGCAGCACTTACTTTAACACCCAAAGATTTCACAGTGTGCCAATGAAAACTCACACATTCACATTCATAATGCACACACACCTTTTTGCTGTCATTTATATTCAGTCCACTCCCTCTGACGTCTCATTGATTGATTAGACAGTTTTGTAATTGGTGTTTCATTGTGCAAACAAATTTAAGATGCTACAGTCTATACATAGCTCTTCATCTATTGTTTGTACTTTAATCTCTTCTTTTCTCTCCATCCATCAGCCTCTTTGTCTTTATTCCAAATAGACTTTCTTCTTTCCTGTTTGCTCAGTCGTTAAAGGAGCGGAGCTGGTTTCAATAGCAGCTGAAAGTCAGGGCACTGTCGACCACACACTGTGACTTTCATCTGTCTGTTTCTTTCACC
Organism: Paralichthys olivaceus; assembly: GCF_024713975.1. Taxonomy (NCBI): domain Eukaryota; kingdom Metazoa; phylum Chordata; class Actinopteri; order Pleuronectiformes; family Paralichthyidae; genus Paralichthys; species Paralichthys olivaceus. Next base: position 11,542,305 of record NC_091100.1, on the reverse strand, counting down.
CCATCTGCTCTTGCCTTCCCTCACTCCCTTGCTTCTTCACTGGAGGGGAGTTTTTAGACAGAAACTCTTGTCTGGTTGTTTTCGTCTGTCTGTCCTCTCTCTATCTGCTCTCTTGACTGCTCAGGAAGGTGTGTGTTGTTTGCTCAAGTTAAGCTGTGCTCGGTGCTTGGAACATGTTTGCCGTTGTTATGTACAAAAAACACACACACGCAATGAGAGTTACACACATTTTTCTCTTAGTCTCTTTTGCTGATATGACACAAATTACTGTCGTCACAATTCTTAAATGTCCTTTCACAGCAAAAACATAAGGAAGTGCTCAAACCAACGTTTGAATGTTTCTGACCATTTTTTCTCATTTCTGCAACTCTAAGCAGAAAACCTCATAACTAATTAAAACTACATTTCCCACCAGGCCTCTCTCCTCCCACTCACATCACTAGTTGCATCTTATTTATTGACAGAGTCCAGATTTGTGGGTTTGTGCATCAGGTGCTTTACTTACTCATTGTTAGTGTGTGTGTGTGTGTGTGTGTGTGTGTGTGTGTGTGTGTGTGTGTGTGTGTGTGTGTGTGTGTGTGTGTGTTTCTGTGTGTCTGTCATTGTTTTACTGAAGAAAAAGTATGAATGGATTTAGTTTCCAATACACATAAGTCCTGCTTTTGAAATTGCTATTACTTTCCAACCCTGGTATTGATGTGCTCAACCACTAAAAAGTTAGCTAGTAAATTAATTGTTGAAAAGGAAAGATTTTCTTAAAAGTAGAAGCTCAGATCTGCTGCACACACACACACACACACACACACACACTGACACAAAGTACCTGCTTTAGCTCCACCCTCATCAGCTCTGCAGCTTGCAGCTTTGCTTCAAGTGTGTGTGTGTGTGTGTGTGTGTGTGTGTGTAGAGGAGGCTGGTCTCTGTGCTCAGTGCCCTGCTGTACCTGTCTCTAATGGAGGTGCACTAACACTCCCAGAGCAGGCGGCCAAGCAGCGGAGCGCTGTGGAACAACAGGGGTAGCTATCCTCACACCTGACCTCTCTCTGCTTCTCCTTCCTCCTTCTCTTTCCCTCCACCATGCCTTTGCTTTTAGTCTCACTTCCCTCTGTCTCTCTCTGTCACTGTCTTTGGATTATTCATCTCTATATGACAAGTTTTTTTGAATTGAAACAGTTGTGAGTAAAGATTGTTATGTAGTAGTTTCATCCATGAATCTTACATGTGGAGGCTGGTTTACATGCATGAGTCATTTAGTATTTCAGAAATGATAATGTTATCTATGGGGGGGAGGTTATAAGTTAAGATAAGTCTTGGTGTTTCTGCTGCCTTGTGACCCTGTAGTCCGGGGCCTTGCGTCAATCGCCTCCATGTGCTCACGTGTGTGGCTAACATGGCGGCCTCCTTAAGCCTGCTTCCTTCAGTAGACTGGATCATTGTCAATCATTATAGAAAGACAATATAAGAGCTGTATTGTTCCACACTGTTCCACTTAGATTTTCTTTACTCCATATAATCCGCAGTAGGCTACATTTGGAACCAGGAGAGATTTTTGTTATGAAGAATCAAAGGAATGAAATGCTCTTACTCTTTCTAGCTGTGAGTAACTGAGCTTTGATAACACCTCGGCTCATTTGCTTATTTTAAGAAAAAATGGAATTTGCCAGTGTCATCACAGCCCATAAAAGCTTTATTGCCTGCTCATAAAACAATTCAGTCCCAGTTAATACGTAGACAGTCAGGTGCTTCCATCAATCATAAACACGATGTAATGGGCAATCTCCAAGGCAATTACCGGAAGACCATCAAATCCTCACTCTTTGACTTCCTTCATTTGCTGCGTGCATGCAGGCGAGATGGTCCTTCCCTCCTGTTCTTCTCCGGGTTAATAAACTTTGACCAAGTGAACTCTGTGTCTGAGCTCTAAACGTCTGCATGGGTGATGTTTTACCGAAGAGCTGCAGCCTGTCAGTATCATGCTGAAACAAAGACGTGAAGTCACGACAGAAGACTCACACTTAAATGGTCACTTTGAATTTATCGAAATGTGTATTTTTACTCAGCAAGACATAAAAAAAATACACTGTGTAAGTAAAAGCAGGGATTTGCCTTTACCAAGGTTAATCATTTACGTGTCTGTGCCTTGGACACGCACACACACACATAAACACACACAAACACATACACACACACACGTGTCATGCCTCCATGACTCCAGAGGACATAACATAGATTTGCAATGATTTCCTGGAGACTTACTCTAACCTTAACCATAGTCATAGTGGGACCATACCATGAGTCATACCTGGACCAAACACACACACACACACACCTACGGTATTCATGACTTTTCTAGATACACTTTTACCAAAAGATCCCCCACACACGCTCATCATTTCTTTTTGTTTACTGGCAAAGGAAGAGAGAGTAAAACAGACCCTCTAAGTTTCGCTTCACTTCTGATACAGCGAGTGCTGTGATTTCCTGAGTTTCTCCTAAGAAAGGAAAACCTCAGCACAAGAGCGGTTCTTACTGAGGAAGTTAGGAACATCACAGAGTAGTCAAAAGCAGGAAGTAGGTTACCCCACACCGAGACTGAACACTAAATACATCAACTTTTTTGGACAAAACACAAAATATCCAGAAAAAGGAGTATCACCCTGATTACAGTGCATTTTACAGTCGACCTCAGTGTCACATAGCTTCTTTTTATCACCGAGCTGAAGTCCCAAAGTGAATATTGCCCTCCCTTTGTCATTAGTCTGACAAGATAAGGCCGATAAGAGATGGAGTTGTTTTAGCACTTCACACGATAGAAGGAACAGAGGAAGGGCACGCTGAACTGGAGGCACAGAGAGGGAAAGAAACACAGAAACAAGTCATAAAAAGCGGTTTTCATGCAGCTCCTGGGAAATCTTTGAGAGACATGTTTTTGTTCAAGAGAAGGGTACTACCTCCTATTCAGAATTCATTATAAATGTTCACTGCCTCACACAGTAGTTTTATTTTATCTAGTGTCATCTTGACCTGTGTCAACATTCAGCAACTGAAAACTGGCTAAAGATAGAAGGAGGAAACGTCATCCTGTTTCCTCACCCGCGTTTTTTTTGTTTCCCCCATTCACATTTTGATTTAATTTTCTTCTATACATAACAATAAACGTATTAAATTGTGGCATTTCAATTAATATGGTGTGTCCACTGTACATTTTTTATGATATTTAAAAATATTTAGAAAACCTGTTTTCACGTAACTGTAAGCCCTCCAGCCTGAACAGGTGTGTGTGTGTGTATGTGTGTGTGCGTCTGTGTGCGTGGGAGAGTGGGATATTAGGTCAGGTCAAATGAGTGTGTGCGTTACCATGGTTGCTTGTCTTTGTGGCGTTTTACCTTTGTTGACTGCCTCACCTATCTACATCAAAGTCTAGGCAATCTCATGACGCGCAAACTATACACACACACACACACACACTGCCTGTCTAACTAGCAACAGTTTTTAGACTACATTTGTTGAACAGTAAAAAGTTTGTGTATAGGCTCCTGTGATTCATTGCTTCACTGTTGTGAGCAGCGTGGAGATTTGAGGATTTAAAATGCTGTGGATTTTTCCGTCCTGAATACTGGCAGTGTTAAATAACAGAATAAGAGGTTTATGCCTTAGAAGCGGATTTCTGATTGTTCTCTGTTCCTCATATAGGGCTGCAGGACTTAATGAGTTGACACACACACACACAAACAAACACACACATAAAAAGCTGCACCCACACACTGTATAACTTTGATATTGATAAGGAGGTTGAAAGTCCGACACCATCTCATGGGGACCGGGAGTGCAACAGGTGCTTGTGTAAGATGAATTACCATGCACAGATGTTCTCACAGCGGGGACTCATATTTTTTAAACAGAACAAGTCATAAACTGTAGCTTAGCGCGGGTTAAGCTTCATGAGCTAGCTTGTTAGCTTATTTAACATACTTCAGACACACACATAATGAGCATGTGACCTAGTCAAACTCGGTGAACCTTTAGCTGGAGGTTTCAGGGTTTGCAGCCCTTCATTCTCGCTGATAGGAGTCAAAGGTCAGGAGGGATCTGAGGAACTGAACAAAACAAGGTTGTAAAACTGCTGATAAGGAAAAGCGCCCTGGGGATTTATAGAGTCTGTGGTTCCACTGTTTGGTCCAGCTCACGCTGTGTGTTGATTAGTTTGTTAGCTAGGTAATCTTCCATGTGATTGTCCCTAGAATATTATGATTAAAGAAAGATTAAACAGCACCACCTCAGCTATAACTTTCTTCTTATTTGTCTTCCAGGTTGTGTTTTCTTTTCTCTCATGGATAGCAGTTGTGGTTGGTACAATCTAATATGATAAACATGTCTTTCTTTGTCCTTCTTAGGCCCCAGATCTGATTGGATGGTTATGCCAGAATGACAGCCGAAGATTCTGCTTCTTCCTCAACCATGAGCAATAACGCTGCCCCCTCCAACTCCAAACCCTCCAAACCATACTCTGGTGCCTCCCACCACTCTCTCGACGGACAGATTAATACCCCTGAGGGTGTTCTCGGTGCTCCCATTGAACCTGCACTCAAGGCCCTGATGGAGCGCACCGGCTACAGTATGGCCCAGGAAAATGGTCAGCGTAAATATGGTCCTCCTCCTGGCTGGAATGGTCCATCGCCTCCTCGAGGATGTGAAATCTTTGTGGGCAAAATCCCGCGAGATGTGTATGAGGATGAGCTGGTTCCAGTGTTTGAGTCTGTGGGACGCATCTATGAGATGCGGCTGATGATGGACTTTGATGGGAAGAACCGAGGGTACGCATTTGTGATGTACACAGAGAAACATGAGGCTAAACGTGCAGTGCGGGAGCTCAACAACTATGAGGTGCGGCCTGGGCGGCTACTGGGGGTCTGTTCCTCCGTGGACAACTGCCGTCTTTTCATTGGTGGCATTCCCAAGACCAAAAAGCGGGAGGAGATTCTGGAGGAGGTTTCTAAAGTGACAGAAGGTGTGCTAGATGTCATAGTTTATGCCAGTGCTGCAGACAAGATGAAGAACCGTGGCTTTGCCTTTGTAGAGTATGAGTCACACCGTGCAGCTGCCATGGCTCGCAGGAAGCTGATGCCTGGACGTATTCAGCTGTGGGGTCACCAGATTGCAGTGGACTGGGCTGAACCTGAGATTGATGTGGATGAAGACGTGATGGAGACAGTGAAGATCCTCTATGTCAGGAATCTAATGATGGAGACCAGTGAGGAGACAATCAGACAGGTGAGATTTGTTGACTGGTCAGTTTACAGGTTTCAGTATAAATTTGATCAGGTAAAAATGTGGGCTAAAACTACCCACACTTTCTCTGTGAACTAGGTGTTCAGCCAGTGGAACCCTGGATGTGTTGAACGTGTGAAGAAAATCCGTGACTACGCCTTTGTCCACTTTACCTCCCGAGACGATGCTGTCTTGGCCATGGACCACCTCAATGGCACAGAGGTGGAGGGGTCCTGCATCGAGGTGACACTCGCTAAGCCAGTTGATAAAGAGCAATACTCACGTCAGAAGGCCTCCAAGGGGGGGGTGCCTGTCACTCCAGAGGCTACTCAGCAGAACTACGTATACCAGTGTGATCCCTACACTTTGGCTTACTATGGTTATCCCTACAACACCCTCATCGGACCCAACAGGGACTACTTCGTCAAAGGTTAGAATTAATTTTCTCTGCTTTTATTCTAGAAATGATCAGTTGCAAAAGCCAAATGGTTTCCCTGAAAGCCAACTGTTTTTGTAACTGTTGGTGTCAGAAGAAACTTTTGGGACCATGCACTGTAAAAGATCTCATAATGTCATCCGACAAATGCTATTGTAGGAACAATGAATGCACTATTAACTAAAATAATGATTTAATCTTCGATGACTAGAATTTCATCTGATGAAATCTTTAACTTGATGAGGTTTTGTGGCTTAAAATCAGAGAGTTGTTAAAAGTCAAAGACAGAACAAGGTGATGGCCCAATGAATGCTAATCCCATTACCTGTGATTGATTAAATGTGGTCTTTGGGTGGCAATCTATTTGACTTTCAACAATCATTGTGTTTTGGTTTTCTCTCCAAAGGATCCCCAATGATACAGAACAATGGTAATCTCTCACATCCTTGCTCTTACTTATTCCTTCAATGAACAATGAGCTTTCCTGCCATTTGACAAACTATAAAATTTCTAACACCATCCTTTTCCTGCTGAGCTATCAACTTCCATTTCATGCTGGGTTATTGCACAGATCAAAACAAATCTACAAAACGTCTTGGACCATCTGTTCACAGTACGAAGAACTTGCATAACCAAGAGACAGAACAGTGCTCAAGAAAGAGGTCACACTGTACTTAAATAACGGGAAAATACAAACCCCCAAAAAAACCTTACCTTCTAGCAACTGCACTTTATGAGCCAATTATTCCCTTAAATTACAGCTAAATGTTTCTCCTTGCTACCCAAGTCCTAATATCTCAAGAAGAGCTTCCAAGGAAGGCATAGACTTATCATAAAATCTTGCCATACATGTCATAGTATACAACTTTCAGCATGCCCCTGCTGCCCAAGTCGTAAACCACAACTCCTGTCATCATATTACCTCAATTGTATTTTAAGCAGGTACTGTGCGAGGTCGTGGTCGTGCTGCTGCATGTAACCGTACCCCTGGACCACGGGGGTCGTACCTGGGGGGTTACTCTGCCGGTCGTGGCATCTACAGCCGCTACCATGAGGGCAAGACCAAGCAGCCCGAAAAGCCCTATGAGCTGATGCCCAGTCTGGAGCTTGCTGCCTCCGTCAACCCAGTTGGCATCAAACCTGGCACAAGTCAGTGAGATAGTTACGTCCATCCATATCCTCGCCCACCTTAAAAGCCTTTACTAAACCTTCCAGCTCACAATTTCTGTATCTCGCTCACTCCTGTGTGGTTTGAGGAACTTTTCCAAATCAAAGCACTGGTTGTTGCTGGATGGTTATGTGCAAAAGGGCGTCCTTTCTCGTAACAGTTAAGAATAATGACACTAGATATGTGTCCTTTCTAGCATGACCAGAAGGTAACTTCAATGCTTTGTTCCTCAGTCTTTCCTTTTCCGCAATATCAGTAGTTTGTCTATTGAGACTGAAAACAGCACTGCGTTTAAAGAAAAAAATGACTGCGCTCTTTATAGCATACTGATGATGCGAAGATATAACATCCAGGAAGGGGAATAGTACAACCATGAGTTAAAAGGCCAGCAAATGCCAAAACGATGACCACAAAGAACATTTGCCTGCAACTTTGGACAAGTTATTTTTAAGAAAATATTGCATGGAAATCAAGAAAAAGCTGATTGTTTTTGCCAGACGACACAGTGGTCTCAATGAAATAAAGGAGGCAGCCATGTTTTTTTGTTTTTCATGCAGTGCTGTTGTCGGTCTGAACATGGTCATTCACAATCTCATGCACTCAATTCCAACTTTTGACTGTAACATGGTTGACATTACTGCATGATGCCTTCTTTCTCTGAGCAACGGTGGAAAGAATACGCCCGAAGAATAAAAAAGGTTCTCACAAAAGATTTGCTTTATTCATTCATAACACAAATGATGGCTGTTCAGTAAGCTAGCATTAAGCAGTAGCAGCTACTTTAGCTTTTATTTTGCCCTATAAATGGTTCAGTCAACATTGGAGTTGAAATGCAGAACTAACTTGCACAAACTAAAAATTGTATGTCTCTCCTTTTTCTTGTGTCTACTCTGGTCTGATCACATAGAGGTTAATGTCAGTGCTATGTAGAGTTGTTGCACATCTCATTTTGCAATGCATGTGTAATATGCTTTTTTTTCTCTTTTTGGTATCTACTAATTAGTTGTTTTTTTTAGCAAACTGCTGTCTCATTGAACAAAATCTCGCAGCAAAGTTGTGAATAAGAAGAAATTCCTGCATTGACAAGAAAGTAAAAAAAAAACAAAAAACTCACTTAAATACATATTAAATAAGAACCCGTGTAAATACATTTTTATGCTCTACAAGAATTAAAGGTAGAAACTTGTCATATATTTGCTGATCAGACGTCCACCTTGTAAAGCCTTTCTTAATACTCCCTCTGAAACCATTTGACCCCAGTCTGTCTCAATCCAGATCTGTGTGGAATCACAGGATCACCACCAGATTGAAAAGACTAGTCCATCTGAAACAATGGCTGACGTTGTGTTAGCTTGCTTCTTGAGTGTGTATGAGTGTGTTTATGTATGTGTGCATGTGTTGGAACATTGGGGTTAATCCACAGTTGAGCACCATCATAATCCGAATCACACCCCAACGCAAACTAGTGTAACTCCTTCATTTTTCTTGGCTAATCTATATCCTGTAATGTGTCTCTCTCTCTTGTTTGTCCTCCGCTGCCGTCGTTTTCCTAACTCCTCTCACAGATTACCTTCAGATCTAGGTATGCCTGTTTCATGGGTGCTTGTTGTCTCCAACTATTACCTCCTGTATTCTTGATACAAAAATATTAACCATGTCTTTCTATACTCTGTTGTGTGCTGTGGTCCTGTTTGTTTTCCAAGCTCTTATTCTTGTGTATTGTTTACGCACACAGTGGCCTTGCAGACTCTGGGTGGACAGTACCCAATGTTCAGTGCGGCTCCTGCAGCCAAACTGATGGAGGAAGGGAAGGTGCACACGGTGGAGCACCTGATCAATCCTCTGGCCATGCAACACCCTGAACACACCACCGCTAATGCTGCTGCTGCTGCCACCGTCCTACCTTCAGTCTCTACCCCTCCACCGTTCCAGGTATGCACCATGACGCCTTTACATGTTTTCTCCATGATACAGAGTGTTTATGAATCAGATGTCACACCAGAATCCTCATAAGAGTTTGAAAGCGAACTTTATCAGTTGACTGCACTTCTATATCTTCTTATTGGAAAGTTTAAAAGTGCAAAATCAATGCATCAAAACCAGACTATGATTTAAAATGGGTTGACTTCCCCATTAAAGATATAATATGTAACAATTCTTTATTAAAATGTCTACTTTGTGTTTATATATTCCACGATTATGAAAATGCTAAAATGCAGCTGTGGGTTATAGTTTTTTGTACACTTAGTATGGAAATTGAGGACATGCTTTAGAAATCCTCTTATTCACTCTATCCCTCCTTTTCCCAGGGCCGTCCAATCACGCCCGTCTATGCTATGGCCCACAACGTACAGCGCATCCCCACTGCTGGCCTGTATGGAGCTGGATACGTCCCCATCACAAACTACGCTGCCAACACAGCAGCTCTGGCCGCGCTGCAGAAGAATGCAGCTGTGGCAGCTGCAGCATACGGAGGCTACACTGGCTACGCTGTGCCACAGGCCTTCCCCGCCACGGCCTTCCAGCTGCCCATCCACGATGTCTACCAGACATATTGATTCCGAGGGCTCAGACTCTTATCCTGCCTGTGACTGAGCGACCACAGCAACATCTCGGACACATCTGTCCCATCGTACAGAAACATCTCATGAACTTGTGAACCTCTAAAGGAACGAGGTTGGAAACAAACGTTCAGAACACAGACAGTGAAAAAATGACAATCTGACATCTCATATCTTTCTCACCTACTGGCCTCAGCATATCCTGGACACAGCAGCCACATGACAACATCATGACAACATCATGACAACATCATGACAACATCATTAAACATCTTTTTTCTACTGAATATTAAAACACATATAAAAGACAGTCTACTCCCTGGGGAGATCCACCAGTGTGTGCTGACAGTCGTCCCCAACAATAAACAGCATTCACAAAAACAACACATATACACAACTCTTTTTCTCTCTGACCCAACTCGGGAGAAAACTGAAGGTACATCCAAGTATTTATGAAGAGAATATATATACTTAAGGTTTTATTCTCTTCAGGTCTCTCTCTCTTTTATTTTAGGGGGAAGTATGTTTTCTGAAGCAGGAAAGATCGAGCTTTAAACAATGTTTAAAACTAATTAAAAAGTGTAAAGTTGGGGGAGAAAGACAAATTAATTAAAAAAGTAATAGTACAACAGGAACTACTGACAAATGAGGATATCACTGAAGACAGCTGTCTTGAATATACTAATGTTTTTTTCATTTTTTTCATTAATATATAGTACTCTAGCCAATTCTACATGCTGTTGGTGATGCTTTCCGTCCATGGTGGTTGAATGTGTATGCTTCAAACACGTCTGTTTGGTACTTTTTGGTTTTATTCAGTTTCATTTGTGTTTCTGGTTGTTTTGAATGAAGGTTCAAAGTATTGTATTGTTTTTTTCGCCTATAATTAGTTTGCTTGTTTTTATGTCTGCTTAAACCTCTGGAAACATAGAGTATATCTTGGTTAGTTTGAAGAGAGGTAACCTGCTTACTAATGTTGTTGTGACAGATTCCCTGGGGAACTAATGATAGAGAAAGAAAACTGGAAAAACTTTATCTATAGGTGACACTGCTCTGGCAGGGAACGAAGACTGAACCGATATTAGTTGTTGTTTTTTCTCACTTGTGTATGTTTTTATTGTTGTTTTTTAAATGTTTGACTCTTGAAAGGTGAACAAATATTGACAGAAATGAGAGACATTTTTTCTATATGTTTTCTCTATATACTGGAGCACTCTCTCTGTCTCTCTGTCTCTCTGTCTCACTCTGTCTCTTACAGTGCTCCTCCATTTGCCAATGCAAACCAAAAAAAACCCATATAGCTCCATACACTCCAGTGCCTTACAGCTATATGCATTTGCTACTCTATGCTTTCCACAACACCTTTCAAAACAAAGACTTCCATCTGTGCATAGCACTGGAATCTTCAGATGTGTGGTATCACTGTGTTCTGGTGAGACGAGTAAATTTCAATCGCTGCAGTCCACTGTCCTCTCTGAATGATCCTGCAGTAACACTCCACATATTTCTCTCTCTCATTATTTCTCGTCCTCCAAACTGTGCTTGACCAAGGTGCACTTAAAATGTATTTATGAAATGCAAGACATTGCCTCTTTCAGATGAAGAGATATTGAAATACTGAGCATGGATTTGTGTGTTTAAACTGGACTAGTTGGCGTTTTTCAACTTGTATGTTTCTTGACAGTTTTTCTTTGCAGGTAAAAGCATAAAACATAAGATAACCCTGTTGAATGTTGGGTGGGCACTTCTAAAACTCTACAGTGTGGTGGAAACAAGTGCAATGTAAATTGAACTGGGAGTAACTGGACTCATACCTCATGATGAAATACAGAAGCTATGCATGTGTTGTATGTTCTATGACAGACAAACATAGCTGTTGCAAGCAGCTGCTCATCCTGAATTCACACTCAGCAGCCATCCCTGTTTTTTATAGAAGAACACGCAAAGCGTTTTTGTGCTGGCTTGTATTTTTTAAACCAGTTCTAGTAGTTTTTAATGTTTCCATCCATTTTTACTCATCTGCTGCGTTTGAGGGGAGTTCATTTGCTAATTTTCCATCAGCTCATCAGATTTTTTTATATTACTTTATATATTAAGTAATATGCTGACTTGGACTTTGGTGACTCTGGATTTTGAAGTTTTGAAGGAGATCATGACGAAGTTATTGATCCAAAAAAAAGTGTAACTAAAGTGCAAAGAAAAAACACGTTTGTTTTATCTCTTCTTCACTTTGCTTCTCTCCATCTCTGAAACTGGATTTCACTTCGAAAGCAAACTGCTGTCAACTGCTTTCATTATTTTTTCTTGTATGATGACATTAAGTCAGGATATATTTAATATATGCATTATGTGTGTGTTGTGAATGAAGTGAGAAGAAAAGGTATAATATATTCAAAAACAGGTTTCTTTTCTTTATTTACACTTTGTTTAGGGACAAAAAAGTCAGAGTAACAAAAGTAGAAAAAAAGTCTTTTTTGCCAAAGTGTCCAATAGTTTTTAAACATTCAAGGATAATGTGTTTTTGTTATGTGTAATATTATGTTTGAACCAGATGTTGGTGTTATGAGTGGGAACACTGATTCTTTCGTGTGGCTTCTTATCAGTAAACAACAAGACTAAAACTGTCCGAGTGAAGCATGCCGACTTGCTGGTACTTTGAGCTGTCACTGTTGCAACTACGCTCAACAGTTTTAGCTCTGCGACCAAAAGTCTAGGACACTTGTGTTTTCCTGGTTTGGCCTCCCACTCAGAACAACTACCTTTACTCTTTGTTGCCTGCATTTCACCCACACTGCTGCAGCGGGATAAACTCCTGCTGCTCTTTGTGTCAGTGGTGTGGAGCTGCATGTGCCTAGTTTAACATAGGTATTACCATTTTAACTCTTTTTAGTGTGTGCCTTATTGCCAATGTGTGCCCTTTGCCATTCCTTTGTAGACCTTTGCAGACTCTTTTCTATCTGAAGGTTTGTTTTAAAAAAAAAAGCTTGTTCGCCATTGTTATATTTATAGTGATAGTAGTTAAATAAAGCATTTTCAAAAGGATGCAGTGCTTCATTTGTCTGTATTGTGCCCCGACTTACAGGAACTATGTAAACCTTGTAAATTTTGCTCAGTTTTAGATTAAACCACATGACTGCAAAAGTGCCACGACCTCTGTGAATGGAAACTCATCCCTGACCTCATACATCAGCCATTATTAAGCAATGTAGCACAGTGGAGAGACGAGAGGCAGCGCAGTGTGTGGAGAATGTTTCATAAACTTCTCTGTGGCCGGTCAACTTTACTCTAGAAACATGTTGTGCCCCAGCGGGGAGAGATTTCCAGAACATAAGTAGCCTTCATCGTGTTGTACAATGAGTGTAAGAGGGCAATCACAGGTATATGAGGGCTTTTATGTAACGTCAGCATACACAGTTCAACTGAATGGTCACCTGGTTTATCCTGTAAATGTGATGCCAGGATGCAGGAAGAGACGTCACCTTATACATCTCTCAATCTGCAGATTGTTACCTATATTATCAATATCATAAAGTCCTCTTTTTAATACCAATACTGATACTAATAGATGCAGTTACATCAAGCTCTGGGCACATGAACTTAATGCGTTCTCTCCTGTTGATTACATTCACAGTTCTGAGAATTCACATAACAAACTTTCACTATTTGCTATTGATAATTTTCTAATATTTCAACTTGTATGTAATTGAAAAGTTAAAAAGAGCATAGATAATAGAGGCTTATATTTTGGCAAATCATAGGGGCTTATTTATTCAGAAGTAGCTTATACATAACAGCAAAAATAATCACATCTACTATCAGCTTTTCTGGTCCTAGTATTTCTTAATATTGGATCCTCAGCCTCATTTTAAATGATTGTCTACATGATTGTTTGTGTAACCAGGGAGCTGTGAGTTCCTGATAAGTGCATGACTAATTAAATCCTTACAGACTCTACCAGGCCTCTGGAAAAAGTCAGTTTATTTCCAATGAATATTCTCCAACATACAGCCATAACAAACACATGACCACACCTAACACCACGTAGTCATTCTGTAGAAAGGGCAGAGAGAAGTTAAATATTAGCCTGGCTGGACCCTGTGATGTTAGAATGAAGCGGTGTAGTTTATATTGGTTAGGTTAATGTTGCCATCTGGTGGCAAACACACATCATCAGCGCAGCAGCCTGCAGCAGAGCCTCAGCTCAGACCAGACAGTGCAGGTTTCTACTGGCAGCCATGTTAGCTCCACAGAACCTGATGCAGAGTATAAATAAATAATAACAATAAAATCATAAAATATTGAGGTTAAAATAAATGTTTGATCAATCATAGTTATTTATTGGACACGGAACAAAAAAGACTGGAAATGCTGATGTCACGTGCATGGAGCATTTGCCATATTTCCATTGATCGTATATTTATTGTGCCACCACTGTGTGAGTTATTTTATGTTTTGAATTCATTTCATTCATATTTACATCCATCATGTTCCTATGTTGTCCCCTAAAGATAGACAAACTGAAGAGAAATATCCTGGAACTAACTCCCAGCAGTGTTTTACGTGACTTCGACTACATCTCCCATGATGCCCCGGCAGCCATCCGTATCCGCGCTGCCCTCACGCGGCTGCCGCTGCGCTCAGTAGATTCATAAACAACATGGCTCTGTCAGCTCGACGTGTAAAACACATGGAGGGAAATCCAGATGATGTAGGAGTCAGTGAAACGCGTCTCCTCTCCGGAGCGTAACCGCGGTTTATATTTGGCTTAAAGGAGACGCAACAAAGCGCACAAAATGGCTGCGCTGCAGGTCCGGGCGAATGAGTAGGTTTACTATAGCTTTAAGAAGGCGAAAATAGTGTCTGCTTCTTTAAAATGATATCGCTTTATTAATGAATTGATAATTAAGAAAAGTTTTCAATACCTAATCAATAAATATCTGCTTTTAATTTGCGACGAACTCCGCGCAGTGCCAGAAAATGTGCGGCTGTCGGATAAAGGCCGCCTGCACTCAAAACGTCTTTAAACCAGATGTGGTCCGTTTCTCCTCGAACTGTAAGTAAACCTCTTTGACTTTAAACGGAGCCTGAGGCAGACCGAAGTGTCCCCGCGATGATGGAACCGACGGGCGACCGAACCGGGGATGTAAATAAAGGAGAGGAACCGGCGGAGGACAAGGCCGCAGACCAGACCTCGGGCACCAGTACGAGCGTCTCACCGCGGATGGGGCTCAGGGAGCGCGGAGCGGCCCGCCCGAGGTCCGGCGTCTCCGCTTCGCTTACGGGCGTCAACGGAGCCGCGGTGAGCCCGCAGAGCTCGGGTCGGGTATTAAGGGACAGGTCGACGAGGACAGTACCGGCCTGGCTGAAGGACGTAAAGAGCGACGACGAGGAAGAACCGAGCCCGGACACCGGAGCGAACAAGCGGCGGAAAGTTTCCAACTCCAGGCGGAAGAAAAATTCCGAATCTGCGTGTTCGGCTGGAGGGGGGGTCGCAGGTGACAGCCTTCAAGGCACAGAGTAGGTTTTTGATTGAGCAGCACCACGTTTGTTTATGATGAGCCATGTGTGTTTATGTCGGCGGGGTCAGCTCCTGTGAAGCACGCCTTCAGCAGAGCTCGTCCCCTTCCTGCAGCTCTGCATGGGGAGGGTGGAGAGACACTCACCTGGCTCCTAAAACTTGTCATGTTTTACACAGATGCTTGCCAAAGGCACCGTCTCATCAGGGATGTGATGGATGATGGGATGTTTCTCTGGAGGTTGAGAGAATTTCACATCTCAGTGTTTTCTCCTCTTCTTTTTACAGCTTGGAGGAACCCAAGAAACCTGCAACAGATGCTCAAGGTAATCAGAGGAACATTAGTTGAATCTAATTCTGTGCATGTGCAGTTGGATCTCTGCATATTTCAAACTATGTGACCTTGTTTCACTCCTGCATTACACCTGATGGCCAGCAGTATGTTTGATGTTATGTTTCTGCTCCCTCACTCCAGCTCTCCCCTGCAGACGCCCCCCGGCCCAGACTCGTGCCAAACCCCCGTCTGCCAGAGCCAGCCGTGGCTCTGCCAAGCCTGTGTGTAAGACCGAACCTGGAATGGAGAGTCCAGCTGGTGAGCAACCTGTTGAAAATGAGCTGCTTTGGTTCAGTGGGCATGTCTGTAAATGATTCAAATTACACAGGGACTCTAACACTTCTGTTCTTGAGGTTGTTTTTTATGAAGAAAGCCATCAGAGACATTTGGTTCAGGTATCTTCCTCATCGTCATCCGTAATTAGTCTAATTAATGGGATCAGTGCTACCTTTTCTCCCCCACTTTATAACTTAAGATAATCCACATATTCAGAATGTAATAGACTGCATAATAATGATTATTTGTTATATATATATATATTCTTAAATGTGGGATTTATAGCTATTTATAAGCTTTAGCTACCTCCCTAAACACTTGACATCTTCTGTTTGTCATGCAGCAGTGGAAGGAAAGGTAAACAATAAAGAGAAGTCTGAAATGTAAGTATACTATTTTTACATTAACATGGTTACTGTTACCCCTTGGTGGAAAAGGTTTAATTATGAAAGTGTGTGCCTTAGTGAGAGCCATGTGTTGTTTTCATGTCTGCTGTGTTTGACCCTTTTATTGTCTCAGTGAAAACAAAGTGGAGGAAAGCCAGGATGTCGCTGAACCGGTGTTGGATGAAGAAGACCCTTCATTTCATGACGACCCTAGCGACCTCAGCTTCCAGCCACAGAGTCAGAGGTACTTATATGAAGGGCAGAACTCGACCTGAGCAGAGAGTGTAAAATCTTGTCTCAAGTCCTCGTTTTGTTTTCAGTGGTGCAGAGGAGGAGGAGGAGGAGGTGGAGGAGGAGGAGTGCCTCAGCAGTGATGAAGATGTTCCTTTTAGAGACGACTTAAATGACCAGAGCTACGACCCTAAGGCTGAACGGTGTGTGTGTGTTGCCACTTTCTCCATGTTCAGAGATGATTAGACATTGGCACCATATTTTCTGTGTAGCAAAGTTGAAACTACAACGTAGAAAGACTATAGTAAGTACTATACTATCTCTATTTGTCTTCTCAGGGATGCCCCTAAACCAAAGCGCAGAGCTCCTCTGAGACTGAAGGAAAAGAAAGAAAAAGAGAAGGCACCTAAAAAGGAGAAAGAGGTCGCTGAGATAAAGGTAGAAGGTTCCGACAACTTGGAAAGTGTGGAAGAGGAAGTGAAGCTCGAAGAAGAAACTGTGGAAGACCCAGATGGACCCAGGAAGTAAGCATAGTAACACACGATCTGTTTGTAGTTATCAGCGGGACAGAGTCACATCCCTCGTATGTGCAATACTAGGCAAATGTTTCCTTATTCCTTGTTCAGGTTGAATATAATGTGTGTGGTTGTTTGCGTGGTCACAAAGCAATCTCCTCTTAATTGTGTTTTTTATTTGCGACATAATATAACATCAGTATAGAAAAGCATAGGTTTTCAATGCAACTTATTTACGTACTTTTTGTTGTTGTTTGCGTGTTAGGAGAGGCAGACGGAAAAAAGACGACAATACCCCACGGCTGCCTAAGAGAAGGTAAAGCTGATGGTTGTGTTGGGGCATTATAATGTGAATTTTATTGGATAATTTCATGGATCATCATGCAAACGTTTTATTCAAAAATGTAAGGACATGATATAGTGGGCCATGGATATATTGGACATATGATGCAAATACATCTAATATTTGGTTAATTTTTATATCACATTGTCATATGCATCACCCACACAGAAAGAAGCCCCCAGTGCAATATGTGCGCTGTGAAATGGAAGGATGTGGGACCGTCCTGGCTCATCCTCGCTACCTACAGGTTTGTCTCAGCAACTACACCGTCCCACTGCAGAGGTTTTACGTCTGTCACTCCGTTAAATACAGTTAAGAGAAATGTAGTTCAAACTCTGCCATAGATAATTACATTTTTAAACATCAACAGTTGTACATAAAATGTTGATTATTTTTTCATGGTTGTATTGTCTGAAATGTTTTATCACTATCTGGAGCTGAGGGGAACCATGCAAATAATGGGTTCTTATGAGATACTCTCAATTCATGCAATTTTCATTTTAATGTCAATTTGACCACACATGCCTTAATCAAACCTGATAACAAAACACTTAACTTAATATTAATCAAATTCTGTTTCTAGACAGTTTTCAGTCTTCCAACTTTCTCATTGCACTAGTGCTGATGTACTCTTCTGCATTTTTTTTGATTTTCACACCAGCACCATATAAAATATCAGCATTTGCTCAAGAAGAAATATGTATGTCCTCACCCGTCTTGTGGAAGACTTTTCCGCCTTCAGAAGCAGCTGCTGCGTCACGCAAAGCACCACACAGGTACGCATACTGTGCATATGTAATATGTTATGCAGGTTTTATCAGTGTTTTAATAATTTCTTGTTAGAATTAATGACAGTATATAGAGAATCTATATTCAAGTGTTTTGTGTTTGTAGATCAGAGAGACTATATCTGTGAGTTCTGTGCTCGTGCCTTCAAGAGCTCCCACAACTTGGCTGTGCACCGCATGATCCACACAGGAGAGAAGCCCCTACAGTGAGTACTTCCCTGTTCAGTTTTTGGTCATTTATTTTCTTAGTTTAAAGGTTTAAAAACATTTTCCCAGAATGCAAAAAGACATTTCCTCTAAATTTTCAATTTCTTTCTCCAATAGGTGTGAGATCTGTGGCTTCACCTGTCGCCAGAAGGCTTCTCTCAACTGGCACATGAAGAAGCACGATGCTGATGCCACCTATCAGTTCTCCTGCTCTATTTGTGGTAAGAAGTTTGAGAAGAAGGACTGTGTGGTGGCTCATAAGGCCAAGAGCCACCCAGAGGTGCTAATCGCTGAGGCGCTGGCAGCCAACGCTGGCGCACTCATCACAACCCCTGCCTCCCTGCTGGAGCTGCCAGGAAACCCCATGCAAGCAGAGGTCACCGGCTTGGATGTGAGCCAAGTAGGGCAGGATGGGCAGATGGAGCAGCTGAGCCAGGAAGGTCGAGTTGGGCATCAAGTGGCTCAGGTGTCTCAGATGGGTCATGTGACCCAGCAAGTGAGTCACCAGGTGGTTTTGCTGGGACAAGACCAGAGCCTCCACACCATGCAGGTGCCAGTGACAATTGCCCTGTCCCCAATCGACCCCCCTTCACCGGCTGACAACCAGCAGCAGACTCACCTCCAGCTGCAGATGCCCGTCCAGTTTGTGCAGGCTGCTCAGCAGCCACAACAGCCCCAAATCCAACAATTGACCCTCCATTCCAGCTCAGTGGTGACCCAGCACCAACCCCAGCTCCACTCTCTTCAGTCATACTCCTCTCAGCAGCAGAGCCAGGGCCAGACACAAATCCTACAAATGACCTTCCAGCCAGTCAGCCAATCCCAGACCCACATTCAGCAGATCCCCATTTTAGCGACCTCTCATCAACTTCAGTCCTTGCACACAGCCACCCCGAGCCCTCCTCTCCTATCCCCATCCCAACCCCAATCCCAGGATCCTGCCTCCACAAATGGGGGCAGCTATATTCTGGACAATCCCGGACTCATTTCCTCCTCTCTTTCAGCTAACTCCCTCCAGCAGACAGAGGCTGCTGGAGAGGATGGTGTGGTCTGGGAGCAAACAGGACAAGAAGTTCTGACTGACGGCTCTGAGAGACACGTGCAGCAGGTCCTCATGTAAAACGAGGGAGCGCAGCAAGAAAATAGAGGAAGGTTAAGTCATCAGTGACCTGATACACTGTATTGCAACGTTTGAGGTAAATGTATGATCACCAATATATTATGTACTGTTGCACCCATAGTCATATTTGGTAGTTTTTTAGAATATCTGTATCAGGGAAAGATATGTGTGTCTGTATGTGTAAGTTGTTGCCTTTGTACATAAGTCCTGTAAACTTAACTAGCCTTTTGTGTGAGTGTGTGTGTGTACTGATGCTGAGGTTATATTGCAAAACTGTCGCTATTATGCAATAATATAGCATACCTCTTAGAAATATACAGCACATGAAATGCCAAGTGTGAGGCACGTTCCTACTGGAATAAAACAAAATAATTTATAATATGTTTTAAACACATAACTTGGTAGAAAGTTATAAACATCTTCAATATGTGTGGGGTGAGTGAAATCTCTCAACGAAAATAAAATAGGCAGTCATTATTTTTTCATTTATTGTCCAGATCTACTATAAAACATTCAATTGATAGGACTAAAAATATAAAACCAAAAAATCTGAACTCACAAAGACTGTACACTGAAGAGGTGTAGACAGAAAAAGGTGCTTCACAGTTTCAGAATATGCATATTTTAGAGATGTTGGCAGTGTCTGTTTAAATATTTGTGCAGCTGTTTGACTTTGAAGGAATAATAACTCATGTGTAGTGGGGTCCAAAACATTAACACGACTGAATTGGACAAACTCAACTTTTGTCTATAACATTTGAAGTGTGTAATTTGATGAACAGGACTATGTAGATCCTTTGGAGAAAAAAAAAATGTCAATACTAAATCAGCACTTCTCTGATCTGTGATATAGGACGTGTGGTAGCGCAAACACAAAAAAATAATTCATTTATATGATGTAAATAAATGTCTTAACATTTATCCAAAGTGTTTTCATTAACAGTTTGAGAACGTTATTATTTTTTGAGGGGGCCAACATGTCACACAACTTTATCTTTCCATACAACTGGAACCGCCACACATACTTGGCAGAGGGATCGGCCATTACAGCTGCTTCCAGGGATTTACTGAACTCCAGATGTTGTCCTGAAATTATCCAGACGCACTGTACGTGATAATGTAAATGTCCCAGTCCGTTGCCTTAGACATTCTCCAGAGTTTTTCCTTCAAGCCACAAAGTAAAATGTCTGAGTGAGCCCCTGTGACAATACAGCAGGTAAATGTCCATGCAATTCACAAGTGGATGTGTTCACATGTTATAAACGAAACAAAGAATACAAATAGCTCATCTAATGTAAAAGATGCCGAAGAGGGAATAATATGCCAAATTGGGAAAAACAATCCTAACCCAAGAGATTTTAGTGATAAGCACTGGTGCTAGTGGGCTGTAAAAAAAAAAGCATGCTCTGCCCAGATGTCATCCCTCACCTGAATGGTCCAGAAATGTTCTTGTGAACCCATCTGACCCGAACAGTCTCCTGTGTTGTTCATGTGTGAAAAGCAAAGTGAAGTCCCGACAATTAGAGCTGTACATTATCCGGATTTCACATCTGAAAACAGCTTAATAATTGAATCATTGGTGGTTCAATCCCCAGCTCCTCCTTCATTCTTGATGTGAATATGTGGAAAATTTTAGTTATTGCTGGATGTAATGTAACTGAAGGCTTGAGTTATGAATGAATCCACCAATGGACAGTACACTGTTTCTCCAGACATGCACACTGAGAGAACAACTTTCATCTGCACTTTATACTATTGCTTTATGAGGGTTAGGATTGCACAGTGGTACAGCTCAGGAAAATTCCCTTCTCCCTGCCCATCTGGCCCTGCTTGGCTCTCTTCAGGACATATTGATCCGCTCTCGGTCCCTGTGCATGGCATACTGCTTCATAGCCCGTTTAGGAGGAATCAAGGTGTTACTCAGTCCAACCCTCCTCTTCTTCACCTGCTGCCCTCCTGACTCATCCTCCTCTGGGAGCTTCTGTGTCCCGACACCACCAGAGCCACCTGCATGGGGCTCAACTTGTTCTGATGCTGGTGCTTCATCACTCTCAGGTGTATGATGAGGAAGATGACCGTCAGCTGCAGTGACAGAGGTCTGGAGGTCACTGTCATGAGCAAACTTGCATTTGATCCCAAACCTGCACCTCCCATCTCTCCTGTAAGACACGCACATTCTTTTCCCTCCTATCTGGGAGGGTTTGGCCTCCATTGTCAGGGGGACATGTTTCTGCAAGGCGCTGAGCTTCTGATCTGCCTGGGCCTTGAAGGGGTTGGCGAACACGCTGCTGTCAGAGCAGGCGTTTAGAGCAGGAGGAGGCAGTTTGTTCGGGGTGTGTGAACCCAGGGAAGGAGCAGGGAGGGTGGGCTGATAGGCTGCTGTGGGGGGGTGTGATGGGGATGAGGAAGGCTCAGGATCCTCTGGTTGTGACTCGCTGCCTGAGTCACTGGAGGCTGAACCTGACTCCAGCAAGAAGTTACGGGTCTTTACGACAGGTGTCGCCTCATCAGCCGCCTGCTTGACGAAGCTTGAAGATGGAAAATAACACAAGGTACAGGAGAAAGATAAGTTATTCGCCCGTCTGTCATTAATTACTACGTATTTACTTACTTAATATGTTTTTTAAGTGAGCATTTACCCATGCCCGCCGGTGTTTACATCTCCATCGCTGTCAGATTCCGAGGACACTCCGTAACCAACCAGAGAGTTCATACCTTTACACTGAACTGGAGCTAAGCTAGTTAGCCTGTTCGAAATAAAAGCGGTTTGATTAAATCTTAAAGTAAACACGTGAATTCATTTAAAATAATGCCGCTGAAAGCATGTGATCGTTCCCGTGTCCTCTTCACTTCGCTTGGTTTATGCTAGTGTTAGCCATGGGTGTTAGCTGCCGTCATATAGCTCAGTGTTTACATTCTTTCTGACTGCACTGCCACCCGCAGCACCGGCGTGGTATTACAGTTTTCAGCAAAATATAGCAGCAAGCCCCTG
The DNA here is from genome assembly GCF_024713975.1 of Paralichthys olivaceus. Lineage (NCBI taxonomy): Eukaryota > Metazoa > Chordata > Actinopteri > Pleuronectiformes > Paralichthyidae > Paralichthys > Paralichthys olivaceus. The sequence continues at coordinate 11,520,165 of NC_091100.1, read as the reverse complement.
TGATGTTATATAATGATATCACCATGCTTTGAATTGCAGGCCCTAAACTAGTACTATCTATAACATTTAAAGTGTACTTCACATGTAACAGCACATATTGTAGTTGGTAAAGGTGAGTCTATAACATTTAAAGTGTACTTCACATGTAAAAGTACATGTTTTAGTTGGTAAAGTCAAGTCTATAACATTTAAAGTGTACTTCACATGTAAAAGTACATATTGTAGTTGGTAAAGGTGAGTCTATAACATTTAAAGTGTACTTCACATGTAAAAGTACCATAACTAATGGTGATATGACTTCTCTCCAGTCTAGTCCTCACGTTTGATTGATCAGTCATGCACAGGCCACTTGGTATAACAGGGTTACGTGTGCAGTTTGGAAGAGTGCAGGTTACATCCAGTTTAAATGTAGACTCTTCTGTCAGGAGCAGTGAATCAGATTACTGCTCCTCCACAGACTTGATGGGCTCCTCCCTCCTCCTCCTCCTGCTCCTCCGCCCCCGCGTGTCCCGTTAAATTCCTCACGCCTGGCATCAGGTTCCCGGAGGAAAGGGCGGAGAGTTGGCCGCCAAGTCTGTAACTAAAGTCGCCGAACAAGGTCGGACAAACCGGGAAACGAGCTTTACCGCAGCTCCGATGACCGGATCACTGAGCGGCTGCCAGCACCCGAGGGGAGCGACAGGAATGACGGACTGACGTGAAGCGCGATGACCGGGAACATGCCGGTGTTGTCGGGATGAGGAGCACGTTCACCGGTGGATATTAGAGGACCCGCCTGTTGCTCAGCTCCTGCAAGTGCGCGTCTGTCGTAATTCTCCAGCGGAGGCAGATGATGGCAGAGAGGCGGACCAGAGGCATGACCGGCTCGGTTCAGAGCCGGACCACGGCGGCCCGGGCCACTGCTATAGCCGAGCAACTGCACCATGAGTGCTCCACACTGCTGGAGCTTTATGTGAGTGGAGGATCCTACTGACTCCCTGTGTGTGTGTGTGTGTGTGTGTGTGTGTGTGTGTGTGTGTGTGTGTGTGTATGTGTGTGTGTGTGTGTGTGTGTGTGTGTGTGTGTGTGTGTGTGGGGGGGGGGGGGGGGGTGTTATAGAATGACTGCAAAGCTGAAAACAGAAAAAATGTATGGGTGTGTGTGTGTGTGTGTGTGTGTGTGTGTATGTGTATGTGTGTGTGTGTGTGGGTGTGTGTGTGTGTGTTATAGAATGACTGCAAAGCTGAAAACAGAAAAAATGTATAGGTGTGTGTGTGTGTGTGTGTGTGTGTGTGTGTGTGTGTGTGTGTGTGTGTGTGTGTGTGTGTTATAGAATGACTGCAAAGCTGAAAACAGAGAAATGTATAGGTGTGTGTGTGTGTGTGTGAGAGAGAGAGAAATAGGCCAAGGTTAAATGGAAAATTAATAGATCTTCTCTATGGATGTGTGTATGTGTGTTTGTGACATGCCTGGACTTTGTGTGTGCATGTGACTGTGTGTGTTTGAAACAAGTACATGGACAGAGTATGTGTGTGTGAGAGAGAGAGAAGGGGAGAGAGACAGCAAAAAGAAGAATGGGATGCGTGCAAAAGCAAGATAAGGGGGAGGGAGAGTTTGTCCTTTATTAGAACTCTCCCTGTGTGTGTGTGTGTGTGTGTGTGTGTGTGTGTGTGTGTGTGTGTGTGTGTGAGAGAGAGAGAGAGTAAGAAGGAAATTATGTCTAGGGTACAGCAGCAGGTAGGAATGCTGAGACCTGGGGGGTGGTGGGTGGACTTAACTGGAATGAGAGAAGTGGGTGTTTTCTGGCAGAAGCTCATCAGTTCCTGGGAAGAGTCCTTCACTTCATCTCCACAAGTCTCTTTGCCTATAGGTGTGAACTACCAGTTATTAAAACTTCTTGGTGTCCTGCCAGTTCACTGCCTCATTCCTTCATTCATGTGTCTTGCTAGGAGCAAGGGAGCGGCCTGTTGTATATCTTCATCTGTGTAACTTTTTCATTTTGACCTTTTCTTTGTCAACCCTCCATGTCTTCTTCAACTTCCCTCCTCCTGACAGTTTTCAATTGCACTTCTTTTTAGAAACATTTCTCCGGAAACCCTGCAGCTATAGCACCAGCCACATGCCAGTGAACACAACAGGAAGTGATTAGATTTGTCTTTGCAGAAACATATCTTCAGTCTTGAATATAAATATTTTTGTTTTGCCCCAGGCAGACTATCTCTTATTTGCATATTTGTTTGGTGGGAAATCACTGACTAGTTTCATTAATTTGATCCCTCTTGAATAATTTCCAGAGTTTGAGAAGTTTACAAGTTATTTCAACGTCACAATGATCCATGAGAATATCTAATCTGGCTACACTATTGCTTCCGGGATGACTGCCTGCATGACATTTCCTTTGCAGTCAGAGCTGCAAACATCAGCTCCCCCACCCTGCGACTCACAGGTCACATTAGTCCACTCTGTCGCACTGGTACTAACTTTCACGCAGGGTTCAACATTAATACATCAGCATAATGTCACTAGGACGCCTCTGGGATTCACAACTCGCATAAGTACTAAAGCAAATGCCAGCTAGAGTTCTGCCTTTGTAAAATACTTTTAAACACAAGTAAACATACAAACATATTTTGTATTAAAGATATAATATGTAACAACTCATTAAAATATCTCAAAACAACCTGTGATATACATGTCTATGACTTGTGTACTTACATTCCCTAAAATGTTTCCATCAACGCTCAAAACCAGACAGATCCACAATTTAATTTAATTTAGCGGAACATTTCATTTTGGTCGCCTTTTAATTGCATCATATCCTTATTTTTACCCATGGCTTTGTCTGTCTCTGCTATAACTTCCAGGGCTCAGCTGTCAATCATGACACATATCGCATCAAATAAAACCAAACTTAAGATGAACTAATCTGCTCAACCTGCTGGCTGCTGTTTAAAACAATGAGGAAAGGATCATTTGGTCATTTAACTCTCTGCAAGAAAGTGTATTTCCCAAAATGTCGAATTATTTTGTAAACGTCATCATAATGATTTTGTGTTTCAAATGTTGACTGTGACTAGAAGTTGTGTCATATGACACCATATCTGTTGCATGTGTTTTTATTTTATTTTAACAAGTGGCTGAGGCTGAGCACAAATTCCTCCTCAAAGAATGCGCTCTCACTCTGACCGGTATGTTTGATTCTGGGAAACAGCTTTAATGAGTCTGAAAGAATTCATATCAAACTACGAGAAAATCTCTGTTTGCCAAATAGACAATGATCTTTAAAATATTACCAAAGTGGTGTCAGAAGTGACGTCTGTGACACAAGGCCTTCTTCAACCCACTTATCCACTTTACTTTCCAAATCCGCCTCCTCTTTCTTTTCATCATGAATGATATCACACATCTGTTCATAATTTGCTAACTTCTTGTCTTCTCTCTCTTCTTCCTCAAGAGAAAGAAGGAGAGCTTCACCGCGGAGGAGACGGTGGCTGGCGGTGGCCTGGTGTCTGTCCCTCCTCTCTCATCGCAGCTGGACACCAGGGACACGCTCTGGCGCCTCCACTCCGCTCTGCTACAGTGCCGCAGCTTGCTGGAGAGAGCCATCGCCAAAGAGGAACAGGAGCTTGGTGGCGGGAAGAAGGGAGACTACGAGACCCAGAGGAAAATCGTGAAGGACAGGCTCTCGCTTCTCCTAATCAACACAGGAGAGCTCCTGAAGGCTGCAGGTGGCCCGGCGGTCCTCACCCCTAATTTGGACGGCCTAGAGGTAGGTGCTGACATCATCAGAGGTGTGATTATGATGGGAGGTAAGGCAGAGCTTTGTGACCTCTCCCCCTTCTCGTTGGCAGTTAGAGGGACCGAGCACCCTGTTTGAGCTGAAGCTTTGGGTTTGTCGGATCTTCAAGGAGGTGGAGCACTGGACCAAGACGACCATCACCACCTTGCAGGGCCTCCCCGATGTCATATCCAAGGAGCGGGCGAGGAGAGTCAGGAGCACAAGGAGCGCTCGGATGTGAGAGGGAGACGTGTGTGTGTGGGGGCGAAGCGGAGGAATGAGAGAGAGAAAGAGGTTAGAAATTGAGAGGTAAGAGGGTGAAGGATGGGAAGATGAGTTGAGTTGGGGCCAAAGTGAGAAACCAGTTTGGCCTCAACCACCTTTCCATGATCAGAGGCTTCAGACTCTAACCATTCAGATCTATTAACAACATCTGATGGAAAAAGTGTATTTAAATATGACAGATTCTCATACATTTATGTATTTATTGTTTCTATCTATTAGATGAAATCTAACGTTAAGTTACGATACTTTTTCTTTCTTTCTTTCACGAGGAAACTACAGCTTTTTTTCCCCGCAAACACCGAACTCACAATTATGCTTTTTCCTTGTGCCTTACTTCTTCTGTACATGTGAAATTATCATTTAAGATATACTGGTCCAGGTTTCACTGCAGCGGACGGAGAAGGCAGCAAGGGACACATTCTGATGAAAACAAGAACGTTTGAAGAACTGTAGGTTTAAAATGATCCCATATAGATTATTACCTGGGGATGTTCAGAGTATGAGGGAAAAATATGTAACAGCACCCTCTAGTGTTTACATGTTGCTAGTGCTTACAGTTTATTCCTTTCTTTCTTTCTTGATTTTCCAGGATAATTCCATCTATGTCAAATGATGCTGTGTTCTAATTTATGTTATATTGTCACACTTTGTGTTTTAAATGTGTTTTATTGAGCCAAAGAAAGCTATGCACACTGAGTATGTGCCGTCCTCGCTCATTTTCATAAAACAGAGAGAACTATACATTTATAATACTGAACATTCATAGATTATAAAGCCAGGTGATATGTTTTTACCTTATCAGAGTAAAATGCTTTCACTTGAAAAGGATAAATACTCAAATAAATAGAAATAATTTCAGATAGAAAGATAAATAAATATGTATATGCTAAATAAACAAAATACATATACTCATACTACTTTTATAAATAAGTAAACTAGAATGTCACTCAGTAGAGCATATAGCACTGCCAAGGTCCAGTTAGAAATCTGCAAACTTAAGTGATAATTAAAGGCCTATTCTAATTTATTTTATCCTACTGATTTCAATTGTTTCAAAAAGTCACAAAAACTACATTTGACCTCAGCAAGAGGGCGACAAAAATCATGTCCTTCATCACAATATGAGCAAAAGTTTTGAGGCACATTTTCGTTTTTTGACTTGATCTAAATACAGTCAGCCGAAAAAGGATTTGTGTCCATCACGTGATCAGTTATCTGTCCACTGAGCAGCTGCACCTTGCACTGAATAACTTGACATCTACTATAGAATAGATAGATTAACTTAACTTTTTCTTTATTGGGCTGCGGTACTAATTAAATTAGCATCAGCCATAGACTTGCTGAGTCTTTAATAATGCATGAAGCTTCGGGGCAAGTTAAGGGAAGAAGATACTGTGAATTGGATTGAATCCTATGTAGAATAATCTGTTCTAGATAACCAAAGAGATCCATGACCATGTGGAGCACAAAGCAGACGAGGTGTGATGGACGAGAGGTTTATTACGTCCTATGCAGTCTTTTCATTTTATGTATAAGGGGACCGTGTAACATTTAAACGTTTCTATAGGTCAAGGGCTGTGGGTGCATTGAGTTAATGTTTGCATTGTTACATGCTGTAGGTTGATAAACTGTTAGTAGGTGCACTGGGAGTTTGAACAAAAGCCTGTGTGGTGCTTGAGCGATACAGGAAACTGGATGTTGTTACTGGAAGGAAACGTGAATTCATTTGGTCATTTGATCCGAGTCACCATCGTTAATTTCCAGATTCAATTTGACCCCTGAGAAAATAAGAGCTACTGCACATGTGAAAAACGCATTTGCTGAATGAAGAATGAATATACATCATAAAGCACAAAACATCCTAAATATAAAATAACAAATTGGAGTGCAGTGAGTTCTAATGCGATACACTATAAATGTAATACATGTATTGCATTTGCTGTTCTGTATATGGGTTTTGAGGGGATGTATTATGTTATAATTTTTTTTTCATGTACTCTGATGATGAACTGTCTGCTGGAATACACAGAGCATAAATCTTCTTTAATTTTTTCCCAAAAAAGATTTTCCGGCTCTGCTCTCTGTTCTGACTCGCTTGATTTGCTGGCCTGGTTGGCCACGGATCAAGTACAGTCAAAGACAAGAGAACTTAAGCCCAAGTTTGAATATCCTGTCAATGAGTTCAAAGGCTTAAGCAAAGACGAAAACATTACTCTTGCTGTAGTAACTGTATGTGACAGCATTTTACTGTGGAAAGTCATTGTGGTGGTGTGATTTTTCTCTCTCAGTTGGTCAATTCATTGGTCTCATTGAAACGAGGGAGTCTGTGTGTCTTTGATTGGATGTTTTTGTTGGTCTGAATGCAGCTTTGGAGCCTGAACATTAGCTTTATGGGGAAACTGGGTGGTTATTGGTTCTAACAGCTTCACGTCACAGCGCTATAGCTGTTTTCAGACATGAACTCCGGAAAATGTCCTGGATAATTGGGTCTGGACTTTGTTTTTCACGTAGGAAGAACACAGGAGGAGATGGTTTAAGTCAGAGGTGTTCACGACAACAGGGACAATGTCTGAACATCTTCCCTGTAGATATTTTTCATCCAGAGATATTTGTTGTCTTGTTGTTTTTGATTGTTATTTTCTCAGTTTTGAACATTTTCCTGCTGTCTTCTTACATGAGCTCATTCTGAGATTATCTGGACATTTTACAAGGGGGCTGGCCTGAACAGTTCTGTCTGAAAATGGCAATACACTCAGCCTGTCAATCTCCCACAGACCATAGAAAGAACAGTGTTGTTACATTCCTGGCAAAATGGTTGTTTTTATGTGCATTTGATTGATTGTATTCCCTTTTTTTTAACTTTTACTAGGTGTCTTTCCAAATGTAGTTTGTTACGCCACCAAGTGCCCTCTCTTGTGACCTCTGGTTTAGCGAGAGCTAGCTGTAGACAAATGGCTGCCAGCACAAAGAGAGGATTAGGTTACCATCACATCTGTCTATAAGCAGCAATCATACAGCAGGAAGCAGCCACACTCATTAGAGTTGTCAGCTTTATCATAAAGAATGTGTGGTGAACCCCTTTTGTCCCTGCTGGTAGCGAAGTGAACTTATTGATTTATGTATGAATTGTTTCAGTGTCATTGACATTTTTCTTTGTATGGTCAAGCGACAATAAACCCTGTCCTGCAAATGTGGCTTTATCTGTGCAATGACTCTCACTGGCCCTCGATAAAATGGTCAGACAAGAGGGACCAGACACCGAAGCTAGATTTAATCTTTGGGCTGACAAAATTATTTAGCATTTCCTTTTATCACTGTTGTCCAAAAAGTCTCTTTCGGACAACAGTGTCTCAAATTAAATCTTTATTCTCTTGAGGGTTTGTAGCAAAGCCCCTTTCCGATGTGGTGACCGTAACATTCATGGGTTCATCCATCAGTTGAAGTAGCAGCTCTCTGGCTTTCTAACATACAGCAGGCCTCAGTCCACAGCTCACACACCCATACAGGATGTACATGTATTAACAGAGCATGTTTGATATATGGCAGTGGAGTGGGATTATTTTTTATTTAAGTTTAGAAACTGGAACAAGTGTGAAAATGTTGTCTGCTGTTTTGCTTGAAAA